>NC_091757.1:20265357-20280357 GCF_043380555.1 Nothobranchius furzeri
TGGGGAGTGACTCGTTAAACACCTCCGGGGAGTGACTTGTTAAACACCTCTGGGGAGTGACTCGTTAAACACCTCCGGGGAGTGACTTGTTAAACACCTCTGGGGAGTGACTCGGTAAACACCTCTGGGGAGTCGTTAAACACCTCTGGGGAGTGACTTGTTAAACACCTCTGGGGAGTGACTTGTTAAACACCTCTGGGGAGTGACTCGGTAAACACCTCTGGGGAGTCGTTAAACACCTCTGGGGAGTGACTCGTTAAACACTTCTGGGGAGTGACTCGTTATACACCTCTGGGGAGTGACTCGGTAAACACCTCTGGGGAGTCGTTAAACACCTCTGGGGAGTGACTCGGTAAACACCTCTGGGGAGTCGTTAAACACCTCTGGGGAGTGACTCGTTAAACACCTCTGGGGAGTCGTTAAACACCTCTGGGGAGTGACTCGGTTAACACCTCTGGGGAGTCGTTAAACACCTCTGGGAAATGACTCGTTAAACACCTCTGGAGAGTGACTTGTTAAACACCTTTCGGGAGTGACTCGTTAAACACCTCTGGGGAGTGACTCGTTAAACATCTCTGGGGAGTGACTCGTTAAAGACCTCTGGGGAGTGACTCGTTAAACACCTCTGGGGAGTCGTTAAACACCTCTGGGGAGTCGTTAAACACCTCTGGGGAGTGACTCGTTAAACACCTCTGGGGAGTGACTCGTTAAACACCTTTGGGGAGTGACTCGTTAAACACCTTTGGGGAGTGACTTGTTAAACACCTTTCGGGAGTGACTCGTTAAACACCTCTGGGGAGTGACTCGTTAAAGACCTCTGGGGATTGACTCGTTAAACACCTCTGGGGAGTGACTCGTTAAACACCTCTGGGGAGTGACTCGTTAAACACCTCTGGGGAGTGACATGTTAAACACCTCTGGGGATTGACTCGTTAAACATCTCTGGGGAGTGACTCGTTAAAGACCTCTGGGGATTGACTCGTTAAACACCTCTGGGGAGTGACTCGTTAAAGACCTCTGGGGATTGACTCGTTAAACACCTCTGGGGAGTGACTCGTTAAACACCTCTGGGGAGTGACTCGTTAAACACCTCTGGGGAGTGACTCGTTAAACACCTCTGGGGAGTGACTCGTTAAACACCTCTGGGGAGTGACTCGTTAAACACCTCTGGGGAGTGACATGTTAAACACCTTTGGGGAGTGACTCGTTAAACACCTTTGGGGAGTGACTTGTTAAACACCTTTGGGGAGTGACTCGTTAAACAGAAATAATTAGCGGTCTTTAAAATATTTTTGGAGTTTCTTCTATACGGAGATTCTCCTCTTCAGTAAGAGTTTCCACGTAAACCACCAGGACTGGTGGACTGTTGTCATGTCTCATAAACCTGGAACAGGAACGTCACGAGGCTGAAGGTCCAAAAATCGTCACAGGACTGGTTCACGCTGGAGGCAATGGAAGCACATCGATCCTGTTTCAATGGGCTACTTGATACCGGATGAGATGATCAACATCCTCCCAACGACAGAAACAACTCACTGACTTCAGCTTGGTATTATTCACTAAGTGCTGTGATGGAGCAGACAGCACAGACTCATAAATATGACCAAATGCTGATAACTGCAGTTTCAGGATTAAAACTTGAGCCTGACCCAAGTGAAGGGCTGAGTCAAAGGTCAGGGACAAAACCACCTACAGACAACAACCAAACCATTTATACTCACACTGGGCCTTTGGTTACTACAGTGTTCAGCATAAATGAGTACACCCTACTGCGTTTGTCAGAAAACCTTTTGTTTCCTTTCACTATCAACATTTTCTATGAAATACCATCGTCGTCGTCTTCTTCCGCTTATCCGGGTCCGGGTCGCGGGGGCAGCATCCCAACTAGGGAGCTCCAGACCATCCTCTCCCCGGCCACCTCCACCAGCTCCTCCAGCTGGACCCCAAGGCGTTCCCGGACCAGATTGGAGATGTAACCTCTCGAACGTGTCCTGGGTCGACCCGGGGACCTCCTGACCAGATGCCCAAACCACCTCAGCTGACTCCTTTCGATCCGGAGGAGCAGCGGTTCTACTCCGAGTCCCTCCCGAATGTCCGAGCTCCTCACCCTATCTCTAAGGCTGAGCCCGGCCACCCTACGGAGGAAACTCATTTTGGCCGCTATGAGCGGTCTATGAAATACCAACACAAAATATTCCCACAAATGTGGGCCATTGTACTCCATGTGCGTGGTAGTCGTGCACTTTTCCAACACGACAATGATCCAGAACACACATCTAAAGCTGCTGTTGCATTTCTGAAGAAGAACAGGGTGAAGGTGACTGAATGACCAAGTATGTCTCCTGGTCTGAACCCAATCCAACACCTGTGGGGAATTCTGAAGCAGCAAGTTGAGCATCAGTCTCCATCCAGCATCCAGGCTCTAAAAGACGTTCTTGAAGAATGGAGAAAGATAGATGTTGCAACATGTCGCCAACTTGTTCGTTCCATGCCTAGAAGACTTGGTGCTGTCCTTGAAAATCACAGTTGTCCTACAAAGCACTAGATGTAGTCGTTTCTGTTGTGGGGTGTTTTTACTTTAGCTTCAACCAGTTTTAATAAAACTAAATATTTTGTGATCTAAGTTTTATTATTAACCTTAACTTCATGTTATGGAGTTAAACAAGCGTTCAGTAAGAGCCAGCCTTGGGAACATTCTGGAAATTGTACTTTTGTTCATGAGCTACTGATTAAATTCATACTTTTTAAAGGAGGTGTACTCATTTATGCTGGGCACTGTATTCATGTACACAACAAAACACACACACACACATACACACACACACACACATGCACACGCGCACACACACACACGCACGCACATGTGCGCGCGCACACACACACACACACACACAGTTTCAGATGTCCTTAAACCAGGCTGTAAAAAGTTACTCAAAAATTCTGCAGAACTTAAACATTCTACAAACCACAAGTTTGGGTCAAGCAAACACCAGCTGATGCTTCCTGACTGATTATTAACTCAAAGACCATCTGTGAGAGGAGGGGTCTTTGTCGTCGATAACTAACTAACATGATTCATTGTTACTAGCAGTTAGTGGGCAGGTCAGGGGTCTGCAAGCTGTGGCTCCTGGTCCACATCCTGTAACTTTGACTGGTCGGCCTGAGAGCTCTGTTAGTCTTGGTTAGCAGTCAGAGAAGTCTGATGATCTGTGTGGCTGGAGAGGTGAGGGTAGCTGGCATTTGTTTGGTCACTTGCTCCATAATTAAGGAGTTCTTCAAATTGAAGAGATGGAGAATCATTTCCATTACAGCAGAGTCAATGTCATTTAGTTTTTCTATAAACACCTGCTTTTAATACAAATCTGTGACTAGCAGCGTTTTATGGTGAGAGATAATGCTGACGGGCTGCAGACCCCTGAGATCAGAGCAGTTTAATGGCTGCCCTGCGTGTTCGCACCATGTGTAACAGATCCACCCGTTAGGACAGAAGAATAACCTGCGTCTCCGAGCCCGTAGGCTCATCTTTACAGTCCAACATCCAAGAGTTCAGTGTGTCCGACTAATGCAGCAACACAACAGCATCGTCATACTGGGAAAGCACTCCGGTTGTGTGGTTCTGGTTCTGACCAGTTAGCAGCACCAGTAAGTAAAACGTGAAAGGCCAGCGGGTGGTTGGAGTGGTTGGATTCAGACGAGGCAAAAGTCTGTTTATGTTACTCACCGAGACTAAAGAGCCTAAATAATGTGCAAACATTACTCACTCACCAGGTAAAAACGCATGAAAAGTGACTTTGATCTGAAACATCATCGGGTGATGAGTCTGAGGAGACGGGCGGGTCCAGCACTACCACTAACAGACAGGCCTACCCGTCGTCTACCACACCATGAGAATCATTCAGCAGTTTTCCCGTCATTCAGTCACAATTAAACTAGATTTTCTCCCTTCGTCCGACTGACCAGAGTAACCATGTCTCTGTAGCTGTTCACAACATTCTCTTCAAAACATCAACAACGTACTGATATGGTGGTCTGATTCGGCTAACAGGAAACAAAACAGTTTGTCTGGTGGAAATCTGTTCAGGGGCAAAGGTTTGAAAACGTGTCCCAAAAATGTCACCGTTAAGCCAACAGCTCGTCCGTTATGAAACACGAAGGTGGATGGATGAGCTTTACTTCCTCACACGTTCCCTTCAGTCTCATCACGTTGAAGAAAAATCTGCATTAGATTAGATTTAAGTTTAATTTAGTCTTACATGATGAATTACTTGTCCAGAAGCACTGAGGGTGTTCTGAGGCTCTAGCGTCTCAGAGTCTCTCTCTCTCTCCTATTGGGCAATCAACAAAAATAGTTTTTACTGGTTTTCCTGTGAGAGTCCATTGTTAGTAGTTAGAGACAGAGGACCTGTCAGTGATTCTCCTCTCTGATTGGAGGGAGAGCAGAGTGGGATGATGGTCGAGAACTCAGGTTCTCTCTGCCCTCAATACGCATCCTTTGGATGTAAGACTGAGTCAGAGGCTCCAGGTCTCAGATCAGTTTCTCCTCTAGAAAAGATGCTGAGCTCCAGGCCTCAGATCAGCCTCTCCTCTGGAGGCACCTTGAGGACGCTGCCCATTTCCAACCTGGCACCAGCGACCTCCTGGGAGCTGGGGCTGTACGTTCCCTCCGACTGACGCTTCTTTCTTGCCGTCATGATGAGGAAAAACATTGAGAGGATGGCGAGCAGCACACACAGAGTGGTCAGAGGGATGGTCACCGCCAGCCAGGAAACTCGCTCCCTATGCTCCCCTTTCTGCAATGACATCAGGAAGTATTAAGGTGAAAAAAATCGTTCAATCTGAAAGTGTTTTATAGAAGTTTAAGTTCACTTTTGACAATAATTTGGAAACACCTGATCCCAAATCGTCCCTCGTTAATAAGGAACAACTTAGGAGGTAGTGAGTAATGAACCAGGGACTAACGGGTAGTTAACAAGTACTTACTGGTAAAAGCACCTTCCAGTCTTATTCATGAGTAGTTATCTAAAGCAACTTTTACAAAACAGTGTCGTCATTTTGCCACAACACTAGGGCAGCATCAGGGAGCTTTAGGTAATCTGTAAGTGGTCAGATTGTTGAGGCAATGTGGCGCAGTTGGCCCTTTTTTTTTTACAAATCATCAGCAATGGCGGCATAACGGGGGTATGGGGGCCTCCGTTTACCTTGGACATAACTTGCTTTGTATTGCGATCAAAGCTCAGTAATTTTTTTGACAAGCCACTCCTACAGGCGTCTGTCCTCCACAGGTCTCTGGTGATCTGACCTCCAGCTCTTACGGAGGGAAGCTCCTGGAGCGCTGCAGTGCTCCAGTTTGTTGTTTCAGCTGATTTTGTTCAAAAATCAAAACTTATGGCCCGTGCTTACTTTCACTTTCAATATTCATGTAGTTGCCTTCCGGAGCTCGGCAGTAACTCCCCACGTGATCCTGACACCTCCCTCTGTTGTGCCAAGGCGCAATCGCCATTTATGAGACAAATACCACAATATTACTACCAACAGAGGAGGAACGAATGCCACAAGGCACGTTTAAACGACACACTGTTGCGGTAATATTACGTCAATTTCCCAGCATGGTGTTTCTTGTAAAAAGGTTTCCGATAGATACGATTTTTTTTGTGCTTAGAAGTGGTTTAGCACCAGTGGCAGCTCGCCCATGGGGAGGGGGGGGGGGGGGGTTGGGGGGGGGGGGGAGGGGGGGGGGCTAGGGCGCCGCCCCACCAGTCTCACAGGGAGGGGAGGAAGAAGATAGAAATCAAAAAAAAAAAACATGAAAACTAAGAGTAGACTGGTTAGATTTACGTTTAGGGGTTAGGCACAGTCACCAAAATGAATGGAAGTCAATGATGGGCCTCACAACAAATGCTAGACTAGTGTGTGTGTGTGTGTGTGTGTGTGTGTGTGTGTGTGTGTGTGTGTGTGTGTGTGTGTGTGTGTGTGTGTGTGTGAATGAATGGAACTGTGCAGTTTCTACAATAAGAACTCCAGCCATTCTCATCAATCCTGAGTTTTTGAAAACTATAATTTTAAACATGATTGATCCATCTATCCATTCTCTTTCAATTTTCCGAGGTCTGGTGGCAGGGGCAGCAGACTAAGCATAGAGGCCCAGACTTTCCTCTCCCCAGGCACTTGGGCCAGATACTCCAGGGGAAATCCAAGGCGTTCCCTGGTCAGCCAAGTTTATAGTCCCTCCAGCGATTCCTGATTCAAGGTTGTTCCTTTTGGTCTCCTCCCGGCGGGACATGCCGTGATAAACTCACCAGGGATGCATCCTGACCAGATGTCTAAGCCACTTCAACTGGGGCCTCTCAATCAACTACAAGTCTCTATTGGATGACTAGTCTTCTCACCATATTTCTAAGAGAGAGCCCAGACACCCTGCGGAGAAAACTCATTTTGGCCACTCGTATCTGTGAGCTCATTCTCTCATTTATCTTCTTCCGGCACTCGCAGAGTACAGACGCTTCTGCTTTTCTCCCTTATCTTTTTTTCTCAAGGCTCTTTGTCCAGTCTGCCTACAGAGTACTTCTCTGCATTTCTTCTGGAAATCCCTATTTATTAGAAATGGATTTAATTAATTGGTCATTCAACGCGATTGATAAGATCTTTTCTATGATAAGAACGGAGGAGGGGGCTCCCACTTGCCCTCAAGGGACACATGCAGCGGGATATGCGCTCGATTCCTGGAAGGTCTGGAGGATCGTATGCCTCTCTCAGTTGTCCATTGAGGATGTCGAAGACATGTGGATATTTGGCTTGATGATCACTGGATTCATTCTGATTGGAGTGGGAGGATATCTGGTTTTCTGGAAATTTGGGGAGACGGGAGCGATTGGAGTGTGACCCGCACCCACGGAAAGCTCCGCCCGGGCGGTGGCCTCACAGACTGGGACGTTACTCAAGGTGAATCGTAAGCTGGACAATGTCCTTGCTGCATTACCGGTATTAGTGCGCAAAATGGATGTCATCTCGGAGAGGGTCACCGGGGATGATTAGAACCTAAATTGGCTTCACTGGAGGATTGAATGATCAATACAGACTTCAAGGCAGTGAGGAAAATGATCTCTGCCTGACCCAAACAAAGTCTTGTTATCCAAATCTGACGCCAAGACAGACTTGAGCTGCTAACAACAACCCCCATGAAGGAAGGAATGCAGACAGATGCTGTGAAAACCCGTCCTACCCCCCTGCTTTTAGATTGTGGACTTCTGCCTAGCGAGGTCATCAACCTGCAGGAACTCAAATGTGCTATGCGCTCCTCCCAAGATCTCTCTCCCTCCTGTGGATACAGCTGGCAGAGCGCCACACAGGGCTGCTCGCGCTGGGGAAAGAGGATACAACCCCCCCCCCACGCCTCCCTATCGGAGTCTCATGTTGTGAACTGTGATGTTCGTGCTTATATGTTTGAGGCGGTTTTTTGCATAGTAAAGCTACGCCCTGCCGGGAGTAACTCTGGTATGCCTCTTTTTCCCTCCCCCAATTTATCCTCATGTAATTCCCTTTTCATCTATTAAGATAGCGCGACTCGTGTTGCGAAGGACCACAGTCACCAATTCTTGTCATGTGTCTTGCCCATGTATGTCTGATCTCTGAATTGTGTGTACTGAAATTCAATTTCATTTCTCTGTATGTCTTGCACATGTGGTAGAATTGACAATAAAACTGACTTTGACTTTGACTTTGACTTCTTTTGGTCACTACCCAGAACTCGTGACTATAGGTGAGGGTATGAATGTGGATTGACCAGTAAATCAAGAGCTTTGCCTTCCAGCTCAGCTCTCTCTTCACCACAATAGACTTGTATAAACGCCTGCATCACTGTAGACACAGCACCAATCTGCTTTTCAATCTCCCGTTCCATCTTTCCCTCACTTGTGAACAAGACCCCGAGATACTTAAACTCCTCCACTGGAGGCAGGACTTCATCCCTGAGCTGGAGAAGGCATTCTACCCTTTTCTGAATTAAGACTATGGTCTCAGATTTAGAGGAGTCGATTCTCATCCCATCTGCTTCATACTCGGCTGCGAACCGCTCCAGCAAAAGCAGAAACCTGATCTTTAGGCCACCAAAATAGATCCCCTCAACACCTTGACTACATCTATTCTCTTGAAAAAGATATGATCAGAATTGGTGGCAAAGGGCAGCCTTGGCAGAGTACAACTCTCTCTGGAAACAAACTTGAATTACTGTCAGCAATACCAACCAAGCTCTGACACCGGTTATACAGGGGCCTAACAGCCCATATCTAAGGGTCTGGCATACCATACTACTGAAGTACCCACCACAGAACCTCCCTTGGGATCCAGTCGAACACCTTCTCTATATCCACAAAACACATATAGATTTGTTGGGCGAATATCCATGCACCCTCGAGGACCCCCCCTAAGTGTTTAGAGCTGGTCCAGTGTTCCACGGCCAGGACAAAAATTACATTGCTCCTGGATCTGAGGTTCAACTATCCAATGTGCCATCCTCTCCAGAACCCCTGAATAGACTTCACTGCAGAGCCATGTCACCAACACAGCCCAGCAACACCAAGATCCTTAAGGAACTCTGGGCGGATCTCATCTGACCTCAAAATCTTACTACTGAAGAGCTTTTTGACCACCTCAGTAACCTTGGCTCCAGAGATTAGCAAGCCCAACCCAAAGTGCCCAGTCTCTGCTTGCTCACTGGAAGACATGTCGGTGTGACTGAGGAGGTCTTTAAAGTACTCAGCCAATCGATCCACACTGTCCCCACTATAAACAGTGTTGGTAACACCCTTCTTTCCCCTCATGGGGTGCTGGATGGCGGACCAGGATCTCCTTGAAGCAATGTGGAAGACTTGCTCCATGGTCTCACCGAGCTCCTCGCACACATTTTTTGCCTCTGTGACCACTCAAGCCACATTTTGCTTGGGCTATCGTTACCTATCAGCTGCCTCTCGAGTCCCACAGGCCAAAAAAAGCCCTATAGGGCTCTTTCTTGAGCTTGACAGCATCCCTTACTGCCGGTGTCACCAGCGAATTTGCAGATTGCCATCATAACAGGCACCAACCACCAGTGTAGGGAAAGTTTGTCTAAAAAAATGAACTAGTTCAAAGCTCAGTTCATACATTTTAAAACAAACTAGTTTGTTTCTTAGTTCATAATAAAAAAAAATGAACTAAGTTCACTGTTCCAAAAACAAACTAGGTCATCTTTCTTTTTCTCTGATATATATATATATATATTAGGGGTGGGCCGTTATCGGCGGTAACGCGCTGCGGCAAAGCCAGACTCTTATCGCGCGATAAAAAAAATGATGCCGTTAATCTATTCTCAAAGTTGGGTTGGGATCTGGGTCGTCTATACTAAGCCTGATGACTTTCACATTGCGCGGATGGATACCTGGTTGGCGCGGATGGATACTCGGCGTGGATCATCGACATATAACGCGCGGATGTCTACGCGCGAAAGAGAACATCTTTAACGCCAGAGGAATCTTCAAACGTGACGCGCCGACATGGATGCACCTATGAAGCCGCTGGGTTTGCTCCAGGGAAAATTTATTTTTAAGAAGCTTCCCAATGGAAACCTTGACAAGACTAAAGTTGTTTGCACCTTGTGCAATGCGGAATTTGTTTACTGTAGAAGTTATTCCGGTCTCAAGTACCACCGAAACGCTAAGCATCCCTTAGCTAATTTGGAAGATGCTGGACCGCGTGTTGCGCAGGGGAAGAGTTTTCGTCAAACTACTATGTTTGAGTGCAACCGAGGCAAGCCCATCAGTGCAGCTCTATCAAGTAAGCTCACTAATCTCCTTGCTCAGTGGATTGCCACGAGATGCCGACCCATCAGCGTGGTCGAAGATGATGGGCTCGAGCTTGTTCTCCAGGCGGCCACAGGTGACTCATCCTACAAACTACCTGTGAGGCGAACAATCGTGAGGAAAATACATGACCAGCATGCAACAGAGAAAGCCGCGAAAGATGAGAAGATAGTGGAGGCAACTTGTGTAGCACTGACTGGGGACCATTGGACATCTGTCAGTAATGATAACTACCTCGGTGTTACTGCACACCTCATCGATGCCAGCTGAGAACTTCACTCCTTTGCTTTAGGTAGGCCATGTCCTTTTAAATTTCACAATTAACCAATATCACGCGAGAGGGAGTGCTGTTGTGTTGAATATATACATTTGTGTGATTCATATCATTAATACGTAAATAATCACACCAGTGCTGGTATTTGGCACAACAGCACTCCCTCTCATGTGATATTGTTTTTATACAACAGTTCTAAGAGCAAATTTTCTATTTTAACAATAATAAGCGACATAAGATTATAATTTGTTAGTTTATTCAATCATTTGTTTAGCTCCGCCAACACAAATAGTTCCAACTAGAAAACTGTTGCCAGGCAACACAAAAATAACACAACATAACATTAGAACACCTGATATTGTCTGTAAAATGTCCCAGTGTTGTTGTTCTCCAATATCAGCACTCAAGGAATGTCTCTTGTCCAATCAAATTACTTGGTTAGAACTAACTGTTGCATAATTTAATTTAATTAGCCTACATATTAATTAGCACAACACCATGAATTACCACCACATTATGTTTGCTTCTTAATGATTGCTAGTTGTTTACTGCTTGTGAACTTATTCTGATCTTTGAATGAATGAGTCATGAACAAATATGGAGGTTAGATTTGGAAGGTGAAATTTTCATCAATAATAATTATTATGTTTTATTTATTAAAGGTGGCGACTGCCTTAGATCCACAATTTAAGGACCTCAAGTGCTTGCCCAGAGCAGAGAGGGAGCCGGTGTGGGTAAAGCTACCTGAGTTGGTGAAGGGACAAGAACCTACTCTAAAGCCACTCAGGGAGGAGAACCCTGAGCCACCCAACAAGAAAAGAGCCCTTCTACTAATGGGATCAGACTCAGATTCAGATGAGGAGACACCAGTAGACAACACTGTGGAGAGGTACAAGGTAGAGCCCAGTGCCAATTTAGATCAGTGTCCACTGAAGTGGTGGTTGGAACACACTGCTGTGTATGGTAAGATGGCCCACATTGCCCGTAAATATTTGGGGACTCCTGCCACAACTGTCCCATGTGAGAGACTTTTTTCTTTAGCAGGCCATATTGTGCAGAAGAGAAGATCTAGTTTGTCACCAGACAATGTGAACAAGCTGGTCTGCTTGAGTGACTGGTGGAAGAAGAACTAGAGCATGGACTGATTGACCAAATGCTACTGACTGTAAATAGTTAATCATGACCTATTCTGTAGACCTACATTGCAGAATTTGTTGAACTGAATAAACAGCTATTAAACACACATACTTATTGATCATTATTTATTTTCATCATCAGTTATCGTAGTAAAACTGCTTTATCAGTCTGTGATGCATTTTTGAAACAAGAAATACGCCTCCATTCTCAAAGAATTGCCTTTATTCATTATCTAGTCTGTATGTATATATATATATATATATATATATAAACTTATGAAATAAATTTCCAATAGTTGGCACCCGTTCAGTCCACACTCATGCCCAGCTGCAGTTTTTACTCCACAGTATATTTTCAATAACATGAGGAAAACATTATCTGAACAGTTTTTAATGGGAAATTATTAAACAATCCTAGGAAGCAGGGTGAGGTAGCAAACTCAGAGTGCAATATTAAAAGTGCAAAACATTAAAAAATGTATAATCTTTCAGTTAAGTCCCTTTTCCTGAACACAGCATAGACATAGAATAGTAGACATCGCACAAACCACTAATGCCTATGTTTGGCCGCATTTGCGGGTTCTACTTTTTATAAACTCTGAGGTTAACAGGATGTTTTAGCTAGGCTTTAGCTCCGGAAAAGCTTCATAGAGATTTGGAGCTAGAACGGCGAATGAATGCGTTCATAAACTCGTTCGCGCACGCCAGGATGAGCTCACTCACTTTTACGTTCGTCAGGCAAAATACAAACGAGTTCAGTTCACGTTCACAAAAAAAAAAAAAAATCACGAACGATCATTCAATGAACGCGTTCGGGCACAACACTGCCGACCACCCTGTGGCCGCAACTCTGGTCTGCCGCCTAAACAATGGAAGCATGGAACATGGCCCACTTGGACTGAATGTCTCCCACCTCCCCCAGAACGTGTTCAAAGTTCTGTCGAAAGTGGGAGTTGAAGCTCCTTCAGACAGGACACCCCACCAGACGTTCCCAGCAGACCCTCACTATAAGCTTAGGCTTGCCAGATCTGACCGGCTTCCTCCCCACCATCAAAGCCAACTCACCACCAGGTAGTGGTCACTTGACATCTCCGGCCCTCTCTTCACCTGAGTATTTAAGACATGCAGCTGCAGATCAGACGAGACAGCAACAAAGTCTATCATCAGGCTGGACCAAAATGGAGATTTATGGGTTTGGAGAAAGAGGACATGAAGTTGGTTGTTGTAAGGGTAGATGATGTAGAAGACCGGACTAAAGGGAGACAGATTATTTGCTGTGGTGACATACAGGGCCGGCTTTGTCGACAGGCGACACAGGCGGCCGCCTGGGGCGCCATCTGATGGATAGGGCGCAAAATTAAAAAAAAAAAAAAAAGTTTCTTAAATTCATGTTTGTAATATGAAATGCACTCTCTGCATACTCAAAATTCCCCTTTGAAATGACATGAAATTAAAACATCAATATTTAAATTCTGATGATCTGGCTGCATTTCGAGCTCCCGCCGGCTCCCGCTTGAGCCACCGCTCCGATGCATTTGACCGTTAAGGTTGCCATAGTTACGTGTGTGGGTGGCACTGTGAAGGACATCCTGTTGTCGTCGCTTTTAAAGAGCAAGTCAACCCCTACCAGAGTCTAACTCCACTCCCGCTTCATGTTTGAAAAATGCAACACATGCTGTTGCCTGGCAGACCGAGAGGGCGGAGCCGCTAACAAATACACACACACTCAGGCTCACGACAGCATTGTGACATCATAATGTACCAGTTTACATCATAGCATACTTCTTAGCCAATAGCGGTGGCAGATTTAAATTAAAATACAGTGCAGAGTTTTTACCTGACAACGGCACAACACTGCCAGTTTTAGGCAGAATATTTAAATTTTAACTAAGATGCACTGAAGTGCCAAATTATTGACGACACGTGTCTGCAGCATGATTAGACACTCGTTTATTTAGTTTATCAGCAAAAAAAGTTTATTTGGGGGTGACTTGCTCTTTAAACGTTTGATATTTTACGAGGAAAAGAACGCCTAAGCCATCGGGATCAGCATTCCGAAAGCGAAGGAAGGAAGAGGAATATAAACGGGTCCAAAGCAGAGGTATGTAGACTTTATAAGTTTTGCAACGGAACTTTTTGCGTTATTATTGTAGCTAACTGCCTCTCCTGCCACGCACGGTCCACAGACGGACCCTCGCTAGCTGTTTACACACACAATACAGTATCTGTAACTTTTACCCATTCATTTTACTTTTGAATCGTCGTGTCCAGATGCAGTGAGACAATGTTGAGTCTCACTGTGATGATGAAGAATGTAAGATTTTTTACTGGTTTTTGGAGCTTGATTGCAGCCTTTTATGAACGTTGTTTCAAGTTTTAAGTACGCATACAATATGAATTTAATATTTGTATATCAGAAGAACGTTAGGTGTGGGTGTAGCAAATTTTCAACTTGTCCGACACATCGGGCGGGCGGCACCGCCGTGGCCGTGGCGGTGACTCCCCCGCTGCCGCCGGGCCCGGCGGGGAGTGAGAACTGCCTAAACACAGCATGACATCTTATACCGTCTCTTTCTTGTTTATGCTGCAGCGTCTTCATCCAGGCATCACGCAGCAGCAGCACATTTACTGAGCTACAATCTCAGCATCTACAACCAGGTGAGTAAGTTACTTGTTAGGCTATTTGTAATCAGCAGTAGAAACTGACTTTTTTTTTTCAAATTAAACGGCTTATCACATATATCGATATGCAAAATAAATTTATTTAAATCCACACCAGACACTTGTTTTTGGCACAATCAGTGCAGCATTGATTTAGCATTGAGAATATTAAATAATCATGCATGCACATCTGAAATTGTCTCCTTAAGATGTTGTTGTCAAATAGGCTGTAAATTTGTAAAAAAGGATGGACGTTAGTTTTTGTGACATAGTGAGTCATCTTCAAGGTATAAAGGATTATGCCCTGAAGAAGGTGGTACCGAAACGCGTCGGTGTTTCCTTGTTTAATAAATGAAAACCTCAGAGTGCCTCAGATCACCGGATCTTCTTCCTCATATTCTACAATTTATTTGATGCTGAAGAGCACCTGAGAGTGAGACATACGTTTTTTCAAATATTCCCCACTTCCACCTGTTTTTGATCATTTTATTCATGTTTTCATAGAACAGATTAAAAAAGATCAATAAAATAAAAAGTCCAGTAATATTAAAAATAGTGAAAAGCATCAGTGCACAAGACTGAGGAATATTGAACGTGAAAGTGGCACTGTTCTTAATTCATGCATTAGAGGGTTAAGTTGCTTTGTGTGTGTGTGTGTGTGTGTGTGTGTGTGTGTGTGTGTGTGTGTGTGTGTGTGTGTGTGTGTGTGTGTTTATTTTCTCACAGAAGAACACAACACCAGCAGACTCAGTGCTCCAATCCAACAGCCTGAAGAGACACCATCATCAGCTTCAACAGATGTGTGTGAACATGTAGGAGCTGCTGGCCCCATGGATCCTGCTGACTGGCCACAGCAGTTGAACAAAATGGAAAGTAGAACTTTCTTTAAGATGACACTTTGATATTTGAGTTTTGCTTTTTATTGCACAGTTTAATGCTGCTTTTGATTTTGCATCCTCCAATGACATTTGCACAACATTTTGAGTTGTCGGTTATTGTAATATTCCCAGGTTACTTATCTTTCAAGCTTACATTTATTCTTCAGGCTGTTGACTTTAAAGAGTTGCTGTGTGAACATTTAAAATAAAAAATTTGTAAC
>NC_091757.1:20285357-20327857 GCF_043380555.1 Nothobranchius furzeri
CTTACTGTCATTTAGGAAGTTAAGGTTCCCCCCAGCCCCAAAGCTGCCACCAGCTCTCTGCCCGTCTACCGTGAGGCGCCAGCGTGACACAGACACTGCAGGGTCCACCATGCTGAGCTGGATCTGGTGCCATGCTCCATCTGAAATGGTTCTGTCACTTGTGAAGGCCAGCAGCTCTTCACCGGGTCCGCTGTCCAGTTTGATCAGCAGGCTGGAGTTCAGAATTCCCAGGCAGAAGATCCCAGCTTTGCCCGAAGCACTCAACAAGATCCCGTTCTCATCACGAGTCCGTACGGCCATGGTGATGTTGGTCACCGGGTCTAGCAGAGAGCTGTTGGCACTGTACTGGAGGGAATTGTCCTGGAAGAGGGCGTCTGTGAGACCTGTGAGGTGGAAACACGAGTTACAGTTCAGCTCAGAAGCGTTTGGGCTTTAAGGAGGTCCCATAAACACGAATACTGCCTGGTGAGGGAGAACTCACATTCATATCCGTCCTTCAGCTCCACACAGCGACTGCCTTGGAAACAGGGCTGCTCAGCACACCACAGACGGGTCTGGCACAGCGGGCCGGAGAAGTTAATGGGACAGGTGCACCTGAAGTCATTCCAGGTCACGTGACACTCTCCATTATTCAAACAGGGGTTGTCCTGTGTGCAGATAAACACACACAGAGTAAAAGCTTAACACCAAGGGTTAAAAGGCTCTTCCATCAGCTGTTTAAAGTATAGACTTGTGGACATGTTGGTGTTAAAGGTGATTTCTCTTTTAGACACAGGATCATTCAGTATTAAAGGTTGAATATGGAACAATTTAATAAAACCTGTATGATTTAAAACTCAAACCTCCATGGGGCGTTTGCACGTGTGCAGAAGGAAGGTGTTTCCTTTAAAAGCCACATTTTAATAAAGCGTTATTAAATATTCATTTTGACGACACAACGCTGGGTTTATGTTTACATCTACCAGCCAGCAGAGGGCACCACTGCCAAACAGTCCGCTCAGCACAGCGAGGCGGGCTCTGTGGAAAATGGTGGATTCAGTAAGTTGCTGCTTCTGAGCCCAGATGATGTCGTCATCCTTCTCAGAAGAGGAGCGACCATAAGAGATCTAACAGAGTTTAGGTGAAGCTACAACAGATGGACCCAAACGAAATATTTCACATGTCGGCAGCTGACCTGTTTCTATTGTTGATCCACACACACACACACACACACACACACACACACACACACACACACACACACACACACACACACACACACACAGAGAGGCGTTGGTGTTCCTTCAGCCTGTACTTACCTAAAACAACCTCTTACTGGTTTCATCATGTTTAGTCTGTTTGTTCTAAAACCATCTCTGATCTGATCATTGTGGGCGACGGTGGCACAGGAGTTAAGTGTTTGTCACACAGTGGAATGTGTGTTTTTCTGTTGCTTTAAACTCTTTTATTAATTGTTGGAATTTCTTAACAGTTTTGTGTTACTGCATGATTTTGTCGTGTGTTGTTGGTTTTATGTGCCTGTTTAGTTTAGATCGTTTTTGCCACTGTTGACATGACAGTCACCAGAAGAGGTGGGCGTGACTGGGAGAGCGCACCAGGTGCGCGTAATTAGCGGGCTGATAAAGGGACGAAGCTGCAGAACTGCAGCAGGAGAGGAAAAAGAGACCAAAGAAACCCGAAGGCAGAGGGACTGGACTAATAGGTGGACGTAGCACGGAACGCGTTGGATCGCAGGAGGACCGGTTCATCCGTGGCGTGCAGCAACAAAGAGTGGGAGCAACGCCTTTGAATGACAGCAGGGCAGAGGTTGGACCTCTGCCTGCATCTGTGAGTAAACGGCTTCCTCTGTTGTATGCTGGGTGACGCGCCGTATGGGCCGATCCTACGAGATAGAGATTGCACTGCGCCAGTACAGACAAAAGTTCTGCCCCAGTGTTCTGTCCTTGTCAGGGAGGAGCGGCGAGAGCCCCCGGGAGAGCACGCCTGAGACGAGTGCCTGCTGAGAGCGAGACCAGAGACTGCTGGAGTCGGACGCTGAAGCCGGGACGCCGCCTTTCCCATCCTGTTCGTGACGTTGTGGATCTGGGAGGAGCCCAACTATCTTTTGGGATCTTTTTGAAGAACGTTTTAAACTGTTTTTATGGACTCAAACTTTTAGTTGTATATTTTTAGACGGGCTTTTATTTAGTTAATAAAAGAGGTTGCAGGCAAACTTCTGCTCTCTGGTGTCTCTGTCCCTCTGGTTTTGCACCCTCGCTCCCCACCTGTGTCGTTGTGAACCCCTGTGTGACGCTGGAGCTCTGCCGCCCGGCGTTGCCTAGGTTACATGCTCACCCTGTAATCGGAAGGTTGCAGGTTTGAGTCCCGCTCAGTCTGTTGCTGTCGTTGTGTCCTTGGGCAAGATACTTAACCCACGTTGCCTGCTGGTGCTGGTCGGAGGGACCGGTGGCGCCAGTGCTCGGCAGCCTCGCCTCTGTCAGTGCACCGCAGGGCAGCTGTGGCTACATCGTAGCTCATCCCCACCAGTGTGTGAATGTGTGAATGACTGACTGTGTTGTAAAGCACCTTGGGGGGTTCCAGGACTCTAGAAGGTGCTATATCAAATACAGGCCATGTAGCAACTCTTTAAGGAACGGCTAATTTCTACAAAAAGAATTAAAGACATTAAAAAATGACTAATTTTCTTTTTAGGGCGTGTCCCTTCAGGCGTCTCCACAGCCAATCGTGTGCATCTATTCTGTCCTCTTGTCTCCATCCTCTAGCTTCACACCAACTGACTTACATCACATCCGTAATTCTCCTCTCAGCCTCCTGCCAACCTCAGCATCCCTCTCTGTAACCATTGTGTCTCCTCTGGACATGTCTCTCCTTTGGACACGTCCAAACCGTCTCGGTCTGTCCTCTCTGACTTTATCGCCACATCATCTGGCATGATCTGCCCCTCTGATGGACTCATTCCCGATCCCATCCATCCTCGTCTCTCCCAAAGAGAAACTGGATTTGTTGAGCTCAGCATCCTCCAGTTGTGCTTCCTGTCTTGTCCTCATGGACACTGTCTCTAAACCAGACAACATGGCTGCTCTCGCTGCACCGGAAACCCTTTTTCACACATCACAGACATGCTTCCACTTATTCCATTCTGTCACATGCTTCTTCACTTCTTTTCCCAAAGGAAAGAATCATGTTTTGTATGAGTTCTAATTTAAAAGCATGATGATTAAAGCATAATTCAGAATAACAAAAGTCAAATCATTTCCTGTCCTGCAGACTCGGGTTCACCTTGTCTGATGAGGGAAGATGGATGCTGGTTACCTTACATGTGTTGTCGCTCTGACAACCCTGCAGAACCTTCTCCGAGCGTCCCCGGTAAACTTCCAGCCCCTCTGAAACATCTCCAACCATCAGCTGTGTGTCATCTAGCCGGATGTCCTGCAGGCAGCCCTTGAAGCCCCCGCCCCAGGCGTTCACACTGTTGCCTTCAGGGAGCCCTCCGACCAAAACCACATCCCCCGTCTCCACGCTCACGTTTCCTAAGGCTCGGTTATTCCCTGCTTTAGGGAAAACCACGTGTCCGTAGTTGACTCTGATGGTCACCAGGTGGTAGTCCCCATCTGTGACTGACTTGGCCTCCGACAGCAGCGTGGTGTGAGGGCTGTACATGGCGACGGCGCCCTCCTTCAGGTAGACGCTCAGGTAGGACTTCCCCTCTCGGAGGAACTGCAGGAGCAGCCCGTTGGGTTTGAGGGAGCGCATCATAAAGGAAATGGTGAAGTTTTCTCCGTGGCTCTTTGAGATGTTGAAGGAGGTGTAGCTGGTGGTGTTCTCGTGGCTGAAGGTCCAGGACTGATATTCTGAGTAGGGGTGGAAAGGACTCGTTGTTAGAATACTGACACTATTGTTGTTTTTGTTTGTTCTGCAGGAACCAGTTTCTCAGAACAGCTGATTCCTGGAAAGCATCAGGCTTTTGAACAGTGCTGAGAGCCTCAGTGAGGTGAGCTGGAGGTTGTTAGGGTCCTGGTTGTCCTGGTGCACCTGACAGGTGGTCTGTGGGTTACTGTCTGACGATCAGGTTCAGAGCTTTGTTTAGAAACATCAGCTCAATGCTGACACTCAGCCTAGAGTTCTCAGTCCAACTCACTTGTATCAGATCATCGATTTTCTGAGATACAACCCAGATCGGGCCATTTGACGGCATTCCAAACCTCACATGTGGACTCGGACAACAAAGATCCTAACACCAGCTCACAATGAAGCTCCTAGGACGAGAAGCAGGACCTCTTCCGCTGCAGAACATCCTCACCTGACCCTTGAAGCCATACTATGCGCCTTTGTCACATTTTTAAATCATTTTCTCGAGCCAGTACGCGCTAGCGCGACCCTTTACAGCGTCAATGAAATTTTCCCAGACCCACACCGCCCCCTGTGGTCAGAATATTGCACTTGCAACTTCAGAGTGGCGAGAGACGTGTCAGCAGTTAGATTAAAGTGTCAAAAAGAGAGCGCAGTGAGGAGATACGTTTTGCTTCTGGTTCTACTAAATGGACACCAGAGGGCGCTAAAGGCAAGCCTGAACTGCCTATTGTGTGGATTTGAAACTCCGTCGTCTGTGCTGATGTTTCAGAGTCTTTATTTGATCTGAATCTAAGTTTACGTCAGCGTGATTGTGTGAAAGAAGACACTTCTCCTGGGTCCTGGTGTTTTGTGTATAAAGTGGATTTCTTCACACATACAACATCTCATTCACTAAATAACAGGCCATTCATTCATTTTGAAGGCAGTCACCATCTTTTGAATCTCTTACCTTTGTCACAGCGCTCTCCGTAGTACGGCCGATGGCACTTGCAGCTGTTCCGAACCCACAAGTCCACACATTCTCCATGCTGGGAACACGGGTCGTCCTGACACCAGTCGTACTTGTAACAACCCAGTTCCAATCCCTTGTTCTCCTCCCTGATGAGGTCTTGAGGCAGCAACAGTTTGTGGTCAACTTTCAGGTCTTCCATGCAGCCAATGAACCCCTTCCCACTGGATGAAAGAGCCAAGTATTCCTGAGGAGCTCCTCCAACATAAAGCTGCTGGAAGTAGTTCTGATTTAGGAAAAGCAGCGTGTTTTGACCTTCATTCTTGACATGACACCCATCTTCACATCCAGGTCCTTTAACTGCCAAAACCAGCCTCTCATCCATGGTCACAGTCACTTGGTACCATTCTCCATCGTTGACCAAACCAGGGTAAATGGCCTGCAGGATCTTCCCAGACTTCACCTTGGCCAGGAGGGATCCTTCAACAAGCTCGAGTGAGACAAAACGCCCCATGGTGCCTCGGTAGAACAGCACCATGGTTGGTAGAGTGCTCCTGAAACGAAGCTGCACGTGGAGTCCATGGCTTTTGGTGCCAGCCTCTCGTATGATCCTGCTCTTGAAGGTGGGCAGTTGCATGTGGACATAACCCTCTGTGGTGAAGGAGAAGGTGGTGGAGGTGTTGCAGCGATCTCCTGCCCAGCCAGGTAGACATGAGCAGATGTAGCTGTGCTCGCTGTCCCCGGCGAGGAGCGGAACGCAGCGTCCTTCATGCTGGCACTGGTGCCGCCGGCAGCCAACCAGCCTCACGTCACAGTCCTGTCCACCCCAGGGTTCCTCACCCCTTGCTGGCACGGGGCATCGACACCTGTAGGAGTTGGCAGCATCTTCACACGTGGCACCATTCTGGCAAGGACTGCTGTCACACTCGTTGATGTCCACCTCACAGTGCACACCTGAAGAAGGAAAAAGCAACATTCAGACCCACAGGAGACTCACACCACTCATCCACCATCTGCTGATCTGCTGATGCAGGAAAGCAGGACATGTCGTAAAGTTTTATGATTACAGATGAACCGGCGGCAGCCTGATTAGTTCAGAAGGAAATGAGTGGAGATGATCATCAGGCCGGCAGGAATATGAATGACAGTCTAACACAATCAGCCTGTGTCTGTCTAGATGCAGCAGGCCTGGTTCAGACCAGGTCCAACATTAAGCCGCAGCAGCAGCAGTCAGCTTCCATTACCAAAGTCCTTTAAAGGCCTAAAGCTGCTTGTGCCGTCGCTGCCAGAACTCCAAACGTCCTCCTGTTGTCTGAATAAAACGGTCCGTGTACCTGCCAGGAGCAGCAGCTGGAGCAGCGTCCACCTCTTCATGATCCCTGACTGCTGACACGTTCCACCAGGAGCAGTGATGAAGCGTCTTCTCCCTGACTTCCTTCACTCCTCCACTCTGTACCAGGCTGACACTGATTACATGGCAGCCCTGCCCACCTGCCTCATCCTCCCTGCTGCACCCTCCTCCCTCCCTCCCTCACTTCTCTTCATTTAGCTCAGCCCCTGCACAGAGCCTCCATCTGGCTCCCGTCAGAAGACAGGAGGAATGCAGCGCTGCAGTCCGTGTGCTGGTTTATAGACAGCCACTACCAGCAGGAGGTGCTGCAGGCCTGAGGTGGAACATGCCAGACCTCAGCGAGGCTGGAGCGAGACTCTGAGCCAGAGGGGGGTCTCTACAGAGACATTACTTCTGTTGTCCCAGAGTTGGTCTGAAGGTAAAATGGGTGTTCTTAAATGAAACAAACATCCAGATCCACCAGCTGAAAACAGAGTCCGTATAAAGCTCACACACCAGCGACCCCGGATGCCTCAGCCAGTCATACAGTTCATAAACTACAGTAATGCCTTAGTTTGTCCCTATTCCTGCCATCGGTCTGATTACTGAAACTGTTCATGATGCTTTAAAAATCCAGCTCAGCCTCTCCACATCAAACGTTGACGAGTCCTCGAGTGAGACGTTTTACAAAGGCACCAGTGATGACATCAGCAGATACTACAGCAGGACTCAGCTGAACACACACCTGGCCCTGAACAGAAACAACTCTCCATCCAGCTCACACACACGTGTCCGTGTCACCCACTATTCACCCCAAAACACTAAAGCAACAACAAAAGAAGGAAGCATGGGACTTAGTGAGTGGTTTTATTTCCCTCTGGTGTTTTGGGATCCTCCCACAGAACACAAACAGGCATGGCAGCTTAACTGGTGTGACTGGTTTTGTCTCCGTGTGTTCCTGGGATGGACTGGAGACTTGTCCACCTCTCGCCTGCTGACTGCTGGAGGTGGACACCAGCACCAGAAGATAAGAGTTAACCCCTCTGCATCAGCATGTTTCCTCCTCCCTCACCTGTAAACATGTGACGTGTTTACAGAGTACCACTGGTGAGATCAGCTGGAAGAGGCCCAAACACACTCTGTAAGGTCTTCTCTTCAGCAGACTCTAATTAGGCCCCTAAGCTGCTTTCCTCTAATCCACCCACCCGGACAATTTCTTAAGAGACCCCCATTTAATGCCCGAGATGGATTCCGGACATATGGCTCTGCTTATTGGTTTTGTTTTCAGCTATTGCCCCCCCCCCCCCCCCCCCCCCCCACCTTGTGCCCCTTCACCCCTCCTGCCCTCGGCTCTGCTGCAGCCTCCACACCCAGCACTCATCACTAGCTTCTCCTTCTGTTTGGGATGACTTGCATGGGAAGTCCAGATTTGTGTGTCAAGGTCACCGTTGGTACGGTTTCCTCCTGTTTTGAGTGATGCAGCGACAAATCTTCTCTAATGAGGAATTAATAGCTTGGCTAGCCATGAGGAATAATCAGCAAGAGGAGGATTAAAGCTTGCTTGCTTGGCCAAGAAGGTTCAAGGCCTGGCATGAAGGTCATCTGTCTACACAGCTTTCTATTGAGGACGTTCACCTCAGTTCACTCTAGGTCTGCTCAGACACTGAGGAAGGCTCTGTAAAACCAACAACTCAGCACAATACTCATACCAGGCTTTAAATGACAAGAATATTTATGTTAGCTCACTAGTTTTACTTTGGTCAAAGAAGAAATCAAAAGTATTTTGTAATGAAATTATGTTTGTCGTTTTCTGTTGGAACTGTGGGCTGATGAGTCCATACTTCCAGAGTTGGTCCTTCTAGACCCCTGTGCTTCATCCTGACCTGCTGCCAACCAGCTTCTGGTTCGGATCCTGACTGATGGAGCTCATTCTTCATCATAACTGCGTTTGTCCCGCGGCCTCTGGAGGACGGACCTCAGGTTCTTAGTGGGATTGAGGTCTGGGGAGTTTCCTGGAGCTGGTCCCAGCATGTTGATGTTCCGGCCCGGATCCACTTATGACATTTTCACATCTGGCCCAGCCCAGTCCACGCTCCCATGTGCACGCGCACACACACACACACACACACACACACACACACACACACACTGCTGGAGTTGGCTCCCCAGGGGAAGTCTCTGGGGATTTATGTGAGTTGTTTGCTGTATAACCATCACCCAATCTCTACGTTGCCCTTCTTGTCAAAGGTAATGGAAAAGGTTGTCTATGGTCACAAACAGGTCTACCTTGAGAATAGGGAAGTTCAGGAAGTCTTCCAGTCAGGTTTTAGACCGTGCCATAGCATAGAGACAGCATTAGTTTGGGTTTTGAATAACCTACTGCAGATTGTAGATGGTGGTGACTCTGCTGTGATGATCCTGCTGGATCTATCCACATCGTTTGATGTGGACTGTGGACAATGAGATTCTTGTGTCTCTTCTTGAATCATGGGTTGGGATTAAGGGTGTTCCTCACAAATGGTTCCAGTCATATCTCTCTTTGAGAATGTTTTCAGTGCACCTCGGCAAATATTCATCATCTGTGTCGCAAATAGACTTTGAGGTGCCTCAGGGCTTGGTTCTGGGTCCGCTGCTTTTTAACTTACATATGTTGCCATAAGGGTGTATATTCAGAAAGAATTAGATCTCGTCATACATATGCAGATGACCTACAGGTTAATCAATACCTGTTAACAGTGGCTGTCTCTCACAGAACTTTCTCGATTTGCGTACGGGCATGGCTTAAAAAAACTTTCGTAAACTGATTGAAAGACTGAGATCATCGTCTTTGGGTCATCTATTGCACCGCTTAACCCAAACAGTAGCCTCTGAGGTCTTTCCTCATACTGTTCTCTTACAGTCAGGAATCTGGGCGTTATCTTTACTTCAGGTCTAACCTTTGCAGGTCAGATCAGTGCATTGGTGAAAACTAGTTTCTTCCAGCTGAGGCTGCTCAGTAGGATTAGCTTCTATGTTCTTCTGGATGTTTTTGCTTCCTTTATACATGTCATGATTGCCTCACTGGCCTGCCTCAGTCAGTGTGTTGCCTACAGAATGTTCAAAATGCTGCAGCTCGCCTTCTCACAAGGAAAGGAAACATGATCACCCATATATTGGCAGACCTTCTCTGGCTTCCTGTTAAGTTCAGGATTAATTTTATATTATGTTGCTGCTAGTTTTTAAATGTCTGAGTGGTTTGAGGCGTATGTCCCATCCAGGATGCTTGAATTGGCAGATCATCTACTAGTGACACAGCTAAAAACTAAGGGTGCTAGAGCCTTCTCCATGATGGCTCGTGTCTTGTGGAGCAGTTTACGTCTGGATGTGGAGACAGCTGAATGCTTGGCCTCTTTTGAAGTATGTCTAAAATTGCATCTCTATGTTTTGGCATTTACCAATAACTGAGTTGCTGCAGGCCAGGGGCGGCGTTAGGCCCGGCTACTTGGGCTGAAGCCCCGGATGTTTCATGAAAAGCCCTGGATCTAAATCACGGAAGTAACATGCAGTACCAAAGTCCAACAGAGAGGGAGCAGCTGGCAGTAGTTTGTATACAGCCTGCCTGAGCCTCCACCACTGAAGAAGAAGCCCTTCAGCAGCCGGCTTCTTCTACACTCTCTGCCTGAAACGCATGAGTGAAGATGGACATAAGGACGTTTTTTTAGACCAAAAGTACGGCGACAGAACCCCAGCTTTGATGAGACTGGTGTTGACTCAGGTTTGTGAGTCTTATTAGAAAATATTTGTTGTGCTGCTGGTTTGCCTAAAGCTAGCTTACTATCAGGTAAAGTTGTTGGAGAAAGAACGGGAATATTTACTATCGTCTCACACTAAACACTAACAGGAACAATACTCTGCCCTGAAAATGCTGAATATGTAGCTTCAGATTAAAAATTATGTGGTACAAGACAAATAAGATGTTGACTAGTGCGTGTCACGTGTCTGTGTGCGCGCACGTGTGTGTGTGTTAAGTCCCAGATCTTCTTCAGTCCTAAATCCGCCCCTGCTGCAGGCTTTCTTTGTTGTCTTCCACTTTGTTTTTAAAGGGAGATTTAAAATGGAATAAAATAAAAAAAAATCTGCGCCAAATGAAAGCATCTCTGCGTGTCTGATTGCTAAATGCTCTTCAACACAATGCCATGTAAGATTAAAAAGACCAATATTCATTTGTAGAATGGAGGTCAGATGTTCCATCATGTATTTTTGTTGAACCCTCTGTTTCCGTTCTGCTAGGTTTTTTTTTTTTTGGGGGGGGGGGGGGATCTTCCCATCTTGCTGTTATAGCTTTTTTTTGTTGCCAATAATAACATTCTTATAATAAATTTTTGATCAGCGTTACCCTCTTTGCATGGTATAACCCCCAGTAAGTAAAACAGAGGCCTTGATGGGACTTTTGTTTCTAATATAACTTCTAGTTCCACCTTGATGTCTTTCCAAAATGTTTCAATAACTGGACAGTCCCAGAATATGTGTGTGGCCGCCTATTTTCCCACATTTTCTCCAGCAGAATGGTGACAGGGGGCTCTTCACACAATTAGAAATGACAAGAGTGATGTAGAAATATCTAATCTTTAACTTCCAATCAAATTCTTTCCAAGATTGACTATTGATACCTTTGTGACTGATTCTACATCGGTTATCCCATAAGTCATCCTCTATTATTAAGTTTACCTCCAGTTCCCATGTTTTGTTTATATATCTCGTTTTCTGTGTGGACTCTGAAAAGAACCTCTTGAATATATTGGAAACGTGTCCTTTTCATTTAATTTTACCTGTTGGTACAAAATCCATCTCATCCAAAGCCGACAACTTTCGTATTAATATTGATTCCTCTACTACCTTTCCCTCCATCAGGTTAACCCCCTGGAGGCAGGCGTTGCAGATTAGCAACGTTAAAACCTACCTACCTGGTTACTCCACACACGTGTTTCATGAGCATTTTTAACTCAGAAGAACCCCTGAAGGACTCAGTTGTTCGTCCTTTTATCAGAACTTATTTAGAGCCTGAGAGGGTTAAGAGCTTGGGTGTCATTCTGCATAGCACCTATCAATGATGTCACTCAGTCAGCTTACTTTCGCCTTCGCCCCGCTCTCACTCCCCATTCAGCTCCTATTCTCATCCACAGTTTAGTCACCTCCCGAAGGATTACTGTACATCACTTCTGGTTGGACTACCTCAAAAAACCCTCCACAAGCTCCAGTTGTCCAGAACTCTGCTGCACGAGTCATCACCTGCACTCCCCTGTTTCACCACATCAGTCCGGTCCTTCAGAAACTCCACTGGCTCCCAGTTAAACAACGGATCGAGTTCAAAGTCCAACTTCTCACTTTCAAAGCTGTTCACAATCTTTGTCCTCCATATCTACCTGATCTCCTTCACATTGTTTCTCCAGTCCGGTCCCTAAGATCATCATCCTCCATCCACCTTACTGTTCCATCCTTCCGTCTCACTTCTATGGGTCTCAGATCCTTCAGTTGCTCTGCTCCCTGCCTCTGGAATTCTCTGCCACCAGTCATCCGTAACAGACTCCCTTTCCACCTTCAAATCCAAACAAAAATCTCACCCTTTCCAGGCTGCGTATTCTCTATGAGATAGTTCAGCTGCTTGTTTCTGATGTTTGTTTTGCTTCACTAGGTTTTTATGAGTGATTTGTTGCTGTTTTTAAACTTTTAGCTTGACTTTTATCATTATTGTACAGTGACCTTGAGTTACATGAAAGGCGCTTATGAAATAAATTGTATTATTATTATTATTATTATTATTATTATTATGGGAGTTTTGTTTCTATAAGAGCAATAAAATGTTGCTCTACTGCATTTGGTTGTTTGTTTAGTCCATCTTTCTCTTTATGGTTTTATAATGTCTGATTTGAAGGTATTATACATATCATTTGCTGGGAGGTCACGTTGTTCTCTAATCTGTGAAAAAGATTTTATGCCCATGTCTCCAAACAACTGAGGATGGTGAGACCTTTGTCTGTCCATTTTTTTAAAACCATGATCCTATTTAGATGGAGGGAATTATTGATGATTCGCATAGCCCGAGATATAGAACCCCCATCGTTCAACATTTTCTTGACATCCTTCCAGACTTTTGAAGCATGTTTTATATATTTGTTTTCTATTTACAGGTTACCAACAACCTTCGGGTGAAGAAATGGTAATGTTGTTGCTAAAGTTATGCCCTTGGCATCACCCTGTTCAGTCTGTATCCACCTTGGCTCCTCGCTTGCCTCTAGCTAAAGTAACTATAGGTGTTAAATAAGGTGCCCTTCCACTGACCCAGACTATGTGAAGAACAGTCTTCGTTTGGAGCATAGATATTCAATAGGGTTATCTTAATTCCTGCAATCGAACCCGCCACCACTGTTGTGCCCGAACGCGTTCATTGAAAGATCATTCGTGAATTTGTTCAGTTTTTTGTGAACGTGAACTGAACTCGTTCGTATTTTGCCTGACGAACGTGAAAGTGAGTGCGTTCATCCTGGCATGTGTGAACGGGTTTATGAACGCGTTCTTTCACCGTTCTAGCTCCAAATCTCCACAGAGCGTTTCCGGAGCTAAAGCCTAGCTAAAACATCCTGTTAACATAGCGTTTATAAAAGTAGAACCCGCAAATGCGGCCAAACATAGGCAGTAGTGGTCGGTGCAGCGTCCACGCTTCTATATCTGTGCTGTGTGCAGGAGTCACAGTTCATTCAGAAAGACTGAAAAGGGACTTAACTGAAAGATTATGCATTATTTATGTTTTGCACTTTTAATATTGCACTTTGAGTTTGCTACCTCAGCCTGCTTCCTAAGATTGTTTAATAATGTCCCATAAAAAAAACTGTTCAAACAATGTTTCTTGGAGAAAAGCTATGCAACGCTGCATTTTTTATTTTAATTTTTTTGTTGGCTCATCGTCTTTTTCGTTTTTATTGTTGATTCCTTTCATATTGTGTGTAATTATTTTCAAAGAGGGCATTTTTACTGCGTTTTGTAAGATGGCAATGTGCTGATCTTGTGCAGGGTGTTTTCAATATCATTAATAAAACATAAAGGGGGGAATAGAACAGGCTTTGCAGAAAAGTTGAGTACAAACTTACATGTCAGGGAGAATTTACCCGCCAGACGCGTCAAACTAAACAGGCCTGCATTTGGCTCCCGTTGGTAATAGGGCAGGGAGTGGTGACTTCAAACTCCCTGTGGAAAAATGCACCTAATATGCAATGGTGACTGGTGATACAGCAAAGTGTAGAAAAGGTCACTTAAAAATAAGAAAGAAAACGTCAAATAAAAATAACTGATAATAATGATAATAAAATCAAGACAGAAAACAGAAATCTCTTCGGCAAAACACCCAATTTGAAGTTCTGAGGAATATAGTCCGACAACTCTAGTTATATGTTTTATTTGTACTTATCTAAATAAACTTCAGCTCGTGGATGTTATGTAACTGCAGGTGTCTTAGAAAATGGAAGAGAAGAAAAACGAAGCAAATGTCTCAAATATCTGGGCTTTCTAACACCTCTTCTCCAGTGCTGGAATCCTCTTGCGTGATGGCTGTAAGGTCTGTTGGCGACAGTATCATCTGTCCTCACTTCCTCTTCATGTTACCGGCCCATTCGTCCATCATGTTCTCCTCTGTTTGTTCCTTTTATCCACAGTGGAACTGGACGCCCAGGTCTGTCAGTGCATCAGTGTAGTGTGAATCTTCTCTCAGATTTTAGTTTGAGTCGTAGTTCAGGTGAATAGTCCTGATCGAAGAAGATCCTCTTGTCCTGGAACTGCACTTGACCTTGACTCCACGCTTGATGCAAGACTCTATCTTTCACCGAGGCATCCAGAAATCTCACGATGATGGACCTGGATGACGCTGCTGGGTCTCTTGGTTTGGATTGGAGAGAGCCGTGTGCCGTTTCAATCCTGATGTCAGTCTCAGGTGGGAGCGTGAGCCCTTTATGATGGAGATCCTTCACAAATCCATTCATGTTATCACCTTCACCCCCTTCTGGTACTTGAAAGATTTTCAGATTATTCCTCCTCATCCTATTTTGGAGGTCCTCGCTCATAGCTGTGATTTCCATTTCTCGGCGAAGTAAGTGTAGAAGCGCCCTCTGCTGTTGGGCCTGCATATCTTCAACAATGCTCACCCTCTCTTCCAAACGGTGATCCTCCCTTCATGTTCTGCTGTTTGGTTCTTAATGCCTGCTATGGTCTGTTCCAGACAAGTCAGGGATGATGTAGTCTGACTATGTCCCTCAGCTTTCTCAACACAGTGTTTTAATCTCCTCCAGAAGTGCGATCTCGCTGGTTAGCTTCAGAGTTAGCCTCAGAAGGGCTAGCTGATTTCAAGTGTTTGTCATCCATATCTTTGGTCGTTCCTTGTGTGTTGGTCATCTTCTGTCGTGCAGAGGTGCTCATCTTGGTAAAGTATCCCTTTAGGTGTAGAAGATCATCAAACTCCAGAGCTGTCGATATATTTTTAAGGGTACCTGACGGAGCTCGGCTCTCACCGTTCTGCTCTCATCGTGATGTTGAGGGTCTGACCTCATGAGGAAATTGCTATGCAGTGATTTTCTCCAAAAGGACTGTGCTTAAATTGCTCTGAAAAAGCAGATAATAACGTCAGCACCAGAGACACTTCATTTCCCATGATGCTTTGCATAGGGAAGCAAGGTGATGACGTCACCACAACAACCAGCTCAAAACTATAAGTTTCAACGAAAAACGAAACTTAACTGTTCTTTGTCCAGTATCACTGGCTGAAAAAGGACACGCTCACTGCTGCTGCTCTGATCAACGCGAGCCAGCGGGAGGCTGGCTGCTGGAGCAGATCAGACACAACCGCTGGAAAGCCACTCCAACTCCATCAGGACCTGACTGGGAACGAGCGGAGCCCATCCCGCTCTCAGAGACGCTGTAAGTTGTCAAACTCAGCACAAAGAAACTTTGCTCTCTCTGTCCAGCTGATTCCGTGGAGAGACACTCGTGGGGAGGAACAACGGAGTAAATCATCTGACCAGGGACGCCTTGCTTTGCCCGGAACAGCTGTTTTGCTCCTGCAAGTTTTATCTCATCCTCTCTTTTATCTTTCTCGCCTCTTATAGTTCACAATAAGCAGTCGAGCGCGTGACTTGCTTCAAATTATCAGACGGTTTTCCCTATCTTCCGTAATCAAACACGTTATAGATATATACCGTGAAGTAAGCTCTTTTGTTTATTGTTTATTTAATCTGGGTTAGCTGTGGCCAGGCTACCGACTCTGTTTAGATTAAATAATTAGTGACCTTTGTTGTTTATCAATCTTTCTGAAGTGTTTAAGGGTCTAAACTTTTGAAGTGTTAAACTTAGATTACTGTGAAACTGAGCTTAAGCTGAAAAACTTTTTCTTTGTGTTGGAGCTGGAGACAGACAGTTTGTGCACACACGGACACTAAATTCTCCAGCCTTATCAGACACTCACATGCACGCACACACCTGCGCTGGGAAACAAAGCATTCATTGATTTCACACACACACACACCACACACACACACCCATACGTGTTTTTATGGTTTGTCGGGGACTCACCACTGAAACAAATCCATCACGTGGGGACATCCTCCATTTTACACACATTTTCAATTATACCATTGTTTTGCATTATTAATCTCCTTGTTAATTAAATGTTATAAAATTCAGATTTGTCTCCAATAGATTTCTTGTGTCGATTTAAAGTCTCTGCTCCTCTGGTCCACGATCTTCAAGAAAGACTGATAAGAGTTTTGGATTAATTTCCCTTTCTAATTAAAGGGATGGTGCCCCGTAGATACGTAACAGTATGTTAATTAATTAATACATCGGTAAATATTCCCATATTTACAGAGTTTATTGAAGAATCCAAAAGTAATTAATTAATTACTAATTACTCGCTCCTAATTACCCCAACAGTGAAGTCACCAGAAGTCCCCTTGTGTTCCGCTTTTAATCTTTAATCTTTTCACCTGATTGATGTTTTTGTTCTTATGACTCATAGCATGTTTTCTGTCTTGCTTGTCTGTGATTTTAATTTTTCTTGCAATTTCATTGACAGCTTTTTTGCTAATGTTCAGCACTTTGGTGTAACTGTTGTTGCTACTTACATGTGCTAATAAACCTTGGCTTGGCACACACACACACACACACACACACACACACACACACACACACGGTTGGTCTCAAAATGCTTTACTGTTCTTCTCCAGATGACTCGTGTTCCAGAAGCTCCAGGAAAAGATCCATTGGAGACGATGACTTTCCTCCAGTCCTCAGACCTTCAGCCAAACATCAGTCGGCCCCAAATCAGTGGCATTGTCTTTGGTTTTATAAAAGAGGTTTCCACTGCTGCCTTTATTATCACTAGACTTTTGTTCATAAGTCTCCTCACTGTGCTGCAAACACTCTCACACCTGCTGCTGCTGTCCAGCTACTCTCTAGTGGAGCTCTCCCAAAATTGGATTTACTTTACGAGATGGTCCTGGTGTCCGGTGGACTTTCTTAAAACCCTGAAGCCTTCTTCACAAAACAATCTAAAATTTTACGTGCATGATTAACTTCTTCTACTCTCACCCTGGATTCTCATGTCAGTTCTCTTGTTCGCTCTTCCTTCTTCCATCTCAGGAACGTTGCTAAGCTGAGTCCCATTCTGTCTCGCTCTGAACTTGAGACAGTTCTCCACACCTTCATCTCCTCACGCTTAGACTACTGTAACTCTCTTTTCACGTGTCTGAGCAGAACCTCCCTGAACCGTCTACAGGTGGTTCAGAACGCCTGTGCTCGGCTTCTGACCAAGTCCTCCAAACACACCCACATCACCCCGCTTCTCCTCCAACTTCACTGGCTGCCAGTCAACTTCAGGGTTCATTTCAAGATCCTGGTTCTGGTCTATAGGACCTTACATGGACAAGCACCATCTTACATTGGTGATCTTCTTAGTCCCTACACCCCCAGCAGGTCCCTGAGGTCCAGTGATCCAAGCCTACTGGTTGTGCAGCACCAGGCTAAAGGTCAAAGGTGACAGATCATTTGCTGCTGTGGCCCCCAGACTCTGGACCTCTCTCCCCCTGAGCCTGAGATCAGTGGACTCAGTGGTCTCCTTTAAAAAGCAGCTGAAGACTCACCTGTTCTAGCTGGCTTTGGTATGACCTTCTTCACCTCTCTCTCTTTATTCTGCTCTCCCCACCTATCCCACCTTCCTCAGGATCCACTGATTTCCCTCTTTCCTGTTCACTCTCTCTCTTTATTAACAATTTTTCTTTTAAATCGCAATTGCTTATTTTTGCTCATTTTAAATATATTTTTAAACATTTTCGAAATGCTTTTTTTATATTTTTACAGTTTTTATATGTTTTGTTTTTGTGAAGCACCTCGTGATTTTTATCTTGAGAGGTGCTATAGAAATGATATTTTCTTCTTCTTCTTCTTGCCAGTCTGAGGCCTAGTCCACACGTAGCCGCTTTTTTTTTAAACGAATATCCGCCCCTCCAAAAACTTGCATCCACACCACCTCGTTTTAAAAAAACTCTGTCCACACGTACCCGGATAAATACGTTGTTAAGGACATGCCAGACCTGTAGGCGGCAGTACTTCCCCCGTTCTTAACCTCGTCCTTCGTCTGTGGTCTTCCGCAAGCAGCAGTAATTCCTCTTGCAAAAACAAACAAGCAGAAAGCGCTTGGACGATTGATAAAGCGAGCGCAGCTCTGAGGGCATCCATGCTGTCGGCTAGTGTAAACACAGGTCGCACACGTGATGTCAGCATTTTTTTGTCGTGGAAAGTGACGTTGCGGACCTTAAAACTCCGGTTTTGTCTGTCCACACACAGACACCCAAAACGGAGAAAACGCAGATCTTCACTTTGGCCGGAGTTGTTAAAAAGATCCGTTTTCATGTGAAAAAACTCTGTTTTCGTGTGGATGACAGGCCAAAACGTAGAAAAATATCTACGTTTTGGCAGATCCCCGGCTACGTGTGGACAGGGCCTGAGGCCATGGTTCTTGACCAGAACAAGGTCAGAAGTTTTCTTCATTTTTTATTCTTTGATTTGACCCAACCATGGATTCCAACCCATGATCTACCGGTCTCAGGGCAGACACTAAGAGCCACTGAGCTTCTTTATAGGCTCAGTGACTGCATTCTGTTGGGTCAGTGCTTCATGACTGCTTCTATGTCTAACGTACATCTGTGGTAACCTGATAATAGATTAAAGGCAAAGTATCTCAATCCACAACACAAACCAATGTGTTTAAATATGTGGAGGTTTGAACTGGACTGCGGTGTTATGGTTAGAGGTAGGATCTGAGGAGCAGACTTTCTCCTACCTGTGAAGCCATCTGGACACACACACTGATAAGAGTCGACCAGATCCTGACAGCTTCCTCCATGCTGACATGGAGCAGACTCACACTCGTCCACATTCACGGAGCAGTTATCTCCTGCAGGAGGGACGTCTTTGTTAGATGCAGATGAATCCTGGAGGTTTTCTTGGAAATGGGGAGCTCACCTGTAAATCCTGGTAGGCAGTGGCAGATGAAGCCTGCTGCCTTCTCATAGCTGAAGTTAGATGTGCCGAGTTCAGGAAGCACCCTGTAGTTCCGGACATCTGAGCGCTGGAAGCACTCACCGCCATTTTCACATGGCTGTTGCTCACACTCGTTTACATCCACCTCACAGTTTTCTCCTTCATAACCTAAACACACGTGCAGTATTTAAACTCTGTTAGAAGAACAAACATGCTTTAAGATCATCTAACACAGTAGACGGGGTCTGCTCCAACCTCAAGTTTCACAATTCTAAATATCTATTTTCTACCAAGATTTTTTACCGGATTTATATTTAAACATCATAAACTCCCACACAGGTGTGCACCTGTGTGACATGTACCTGGCCAGCAGAGGCACTTGTACTGGTTGATTCTGTCTGAGCAGATGGCTCCATGCTGGCAAGGGTCTGATGAACATTCTAGAATGTCCTCTTGACAGTGGACGCCTGCGAATCCCGTCCCCTCACAGTCACACTCGTAGCTGGGTGGAACACACAAACATGTGGAAATGTTAAACGTGTCATTAAATCGTGCTAAAACTGTCTGACTCTAAATGATCCACATGGGAGTAAAGAAGGCATTCACCAGACTGCAGCTGATTGGCTGTTTCAGGAGAAACTGGGATTCTTACAGTGGTGCGTACAGGGATTACCTGCTCTTTAAAGTTACAGAAGCAGTAAAATAAACTAAACTGAAAATAATTAAGAATTTTCCAAAAAGCAGAAATGATGGTTAAAAAGACTTTCCTCTCTAGCTGCGTTGTTCTGAGCAGGATTACACCTGCACAGGTCGGCATTCTGTCACAGTGCCGAACTTTTCTCCATGCTCAAATGAGCCGATCACGTACGTTTAGAGTAGTTAGTGAGGTCGGTCCGGTCCATCACAACCTCAGCTGTGTCAGGTATGCACATCAGCTCCAGAAGTCTGATGACTCATCGTGATGACACTAAACGGGTTCATTCTTATCCCTGGTCAACTTTACTGTCCGCCATGCTGCCCACAGCCACAACATGCTGCTGGGGTCACCACACAGCACAGCTCCTCCACGGGTATACTTTAAAACTAGGTCATAGAACTGAGAATGTTGTCTTCTATGGTTGTAACTCTCACTGATTTAATCTGACTCTGACTGATTTCAGAGAACAGAATTTTTGTCATTTGTAAAGAATCGTTGACTTATTTCACTTTCTGATTAACGCGTGTATTCTGATTCTGGGAGTAAACGCATCCATGCGGGACATTTGCTATATTGATGGACCATGAACAGATTGTACTAGTTCAAATACAGGTGAAACAGGAAAAACTAGAATCTGGTGCAAAAGTCCAGTTTTGTCAGTAATCCAGCCTTAGACTGAGAGACCATCTAAAGGCTCAGGAACCCTCTGCAGGTGTTCTGGATTCATCAGCTGATCAGAGTGTGACACTTCGAGTCTGGAATATTCAACCTTTACACAATATTCTGATCTGAGATTTATAATGTGGGGTTTTTATCAGCTGTAAGCCTTAATCATCACATTTATAACAGATTAAGGCTGAGACATCTGGATTAGCATGCAATGAGTCTGTCTCGTAGATTAGTTTCACCTTTTAGGTTGGATTACTGACAAATGAGCTTTTGCCACAGGTTCCCATTTTCCCAATTTCATCTGTAGACGTGTGTTCACAAACAAAATTGTTTAACCCTCTCAGGCTCAAAATACGTTTTAATAAAAGGACGAACAACTAAGTCCTTCGGGGGAACTTCTGAGTTAAAAATGCTCATGAAATACGTCTGTGGAGTAACCAGGTAGGTTTTAACGTTGCTAATCTGCAACGCCTGCCTCCAGAGGGTTAAAAAAAAACATGTTTTGAGATCTGATGATCATTGATCATGCTGAAAATGGGTGGGTTCTGATCACCAGGTAAAATGTGGCTGCATCTGTAGAAAGATCCACTCAAAGGTGTTTTCTTTAAACAAGAAAATGTTCCTAGAACTTCGACACAACATGACAAATGGCCGAATACAACCGCAAAATAAAGTCCCACAATCGAAAGATGGGTTTGCTCTGCTCACTCGTAACTTACCTGTGTGCTGATTGACCGGTTGGTGTTAGGTGAAGTGAGTGTTCAATAGGGACATTAGCATTAGCTTGAAGTGGCACTGGCAGTAGCTCCGGCTAGCACTCTTCTGCAGTCAACATTACTGCAACCAACCTTTATCTATTGCAGACTCTGAAGTGGGTTGGAACGTGCTAATGTAAGCGTACTGTATGTGTCTAACCTGTTGGACCAGTTTTTCCCAGAACAACCATTTCTCCATGGTCTGTGCAACATCACTGAGTTGGTCAGCGGTGTGTTGGTGTGCTGCAGTAGACGCCACAAGATTCAACAAGGTAAAGGTGGTTTTAAATTCTAGGACCACTTAAAATCTTGTACTCGTAAGCCTGTATCCTAACTGAAGGTGGTCCTCTGGTCAGCCATCTTTGATCTTCTTACAGACCTTCTGAGGGTCCTGCCTGATCCTCATGCTCCACAACTTCTGGTCTCTTTTTCTAGACTGAGTTTGTTTGGTTTCTGTGATTTTTTACACCATGTTACTCTGAAAACTGTCAGATTAGGGTCAGATGAGCACGTTTCTACTAACTCACATGACTTCAGCCTCACAGAGAGGCGTCGCCACCACAGGAAACAAGACTAAATTAAATAGTTCCTGCATCTGAAGCTTTGATAGAGAGGAGTGGGCTGCTTTTTGGGTGTGGAACCTTACCCGTTGATCCTGTCGATGCACTCGCCCTCATTCAGACAGGGAGCGCTGGCACATTCATCAATGTTGACCTCACAGTCTGGGCCCTGGAAACCTGCCACACACTCACACGAGTACGTGGCAACGTGGTCTCGGCAGGTGGCGCCGTTCTGACAAGGCTGGGCTTCGCACTCGTCGATTTCCACCTCACAATTAATCCCTGCAGGGTGCCAGAGAACAAGATGGCAGAAGGCCAAAGCAACGTGTTGGGTTAAACAAACACTTGCATCAAAACTACACAATAGCACAACCGTCTGCTCGGTTATGCTTTTTAAGTTGGAAAGGTGGTTTCTGGAAGGAACACAGAAAAAGTTTCTACTTGTGCCTCTAAGATGGCTGAGGCCGTCTAAATTGTGTGTAAATGTCCAACTGTGGTCCTTTAGGGCTAACATCCTGCACTTGTCTTCTTTATGAAAGAAATCTGCTCTTTGTTAGGAAAACATCCCTGTAGACCTCATCTGTAAAATGCAAACAGCAGAATAACAGCTGAGCTATTCCAAAATACCTTCGTTCTGAAACACGTTAAAATAGTGGATAATTGTAATTTGTTAGGAGAAACTGAGCGTGGATAAATAGAAACAATTATCGGGAAGATGTCAGACCTATCGCTGCCCAACAAACTGAATACACAGCTTAGTGTTTCCGTCTGATCACCAACTCAAACCAACACACCTGTTTTGGTCGCTCCTATGTTCGTACCAACTGTGCAATGCATCAAAGCTTCAACCACAACCAGTTAGTGGACACGCTAACTAGTTTTAGGCTGGTGTGAAAAATGTTGTAAACAGTGAATCTTTCAAAAATGAAAGTGTTACTCATTAGTTGTCATCAATGAACAAAAGAGAAATCTACACTCATGTAAAGGATTATTAGGACCACCACACTAATACGTTGTTTGACCCCGTTTCACCTTCAGAACTGCATTAATTCTACGTGGCGTTGATTCAACAAGGTGCTGAAAGACTTCTTTAGAAATGTTGGCCCACATTGATAGGATAGCATCTTGCAGCTGATGGAGATGCACATCCAGGGCTCAAAGCTCCCGTTCCACCACATCCCAATTATGCTCTATCTGGTTGAGATCTGGTGACTGTGGGGGCCGTTGTAGTACAGCGAACTCATCGTCATGTTCAAGAAACCAGTTAGAAATGATTGGAGCTTTATGACATGGTGTATTATCCTGCTGGAAGTAGCCATCAGAGGATGGGTACATGGTGGTCATGAAGGGATGGACATGGTCAGAATCAATGCTCAGGTAGCCCGTGGCATTTAAACCATGCCCAGTTGGCACTAAGGGGCCTAAAGTGTGCCAAGAAAACATCCCACACCATGGCACCACCTCCACCAGCCTGCACAGTGGTAACAAGGCATGATGGGTCCATGTTCTCATTCTGTTTACGTCAGATTCTGACTCTACCATCTGGATGTCTCAACAGAAATGGAGACTCATCAGACCAGGCAACATTTTTCCAGTCTTCAACCGTCCAAGTTTGGTGAGCTGGTGCAAATTGTAGCCTCTTTTTCCTGTTTGTAGTGGAGATGAGTGGTACCCGGTGGGGTCTTCTGCTGCTGTAGCCCATCCGCCTCAAGGTTGTGCGTGTTGTGGCTTCACAAATGCTTTGCTGCATTCCTCGGTTGTAACGAGGGTGAGGCTCTTCTATCAGCTTGAATCAGTCGGCCCCTTCTCCTCTGACCTCTAGCATCAACAAGGCATTTTGGCCCACAGGACTGCCACGTACTGGATGTTTTCCCTTTTCACACCATTCTTTGTAAACCTAGAAATGGTTGTGGGTGAAAATCCCAGTAACTGAGCAGGTTGTCAAATACTCAGACTTGCCCGTCTGGCACCAACAGCCATGCCATGCTCACAATAGCTTAAGTCACCTTTCTGTCCCATTCTGACCTTCAGTTTGGAGTCCAGGAGATGGTCTTGATCAGGACCACGCCCCTAAATGCATTGAAGTAACTGCCGTGTGATTGGTTGATTAGATAATTGCATTAAGGAGAAGTTGAACAGGTGTTCCTAATAATCCTTTAGGTGAGTGTGCATCAAACCCTCTGCCTCCAGAGCAGCATCAGCTCTTGTAGCTACATATGAACCTGTTGTTAAGGGAGCTGGGCTGGGAGGACTAACCACACATCTTCTGTGGATGAAGGCCTCCTCACTTCCTTCTGTCTTCATGTGATCCAGACACGCTCCATGATGTTGAGATCAGGGCTCGGCGGAGTTCAGGCCTTCCAGGACTCCTTGTTCTGAATAACTTTGGTTGGATGTTTGGGCTCACTCACTTTGTATTTAGTAAACTACTAAAATAAACAACCATTATTTATATTTCTTTGTTTACAGCATTTTCCACACCTGCCTAAGACTTTTGCACTGTACCGTAGCTCATCAAGGGGCGACGGCGGCACAGGAGTCAAGTGCTGGTCCCCGCAATCGGAAGTTTGTAGGTTCAAGCCCCGCTCAGTTTGTCGCTATCGTTGTGTCCTTGGGCAAGACACTTAACCTGCCTCCCCTGCAGGTGGTGGTCAGAGGGACCGGTGGCATCAGTGTAGGACAGCCTCACCTCTGTCAGTGGGCCCCAGGGCAGCTGTGGCTACAATGTGGCGTTTGAATGTTACTGTTGTGTTGTAAGGCACCTTGGGGGGTTGCAGGACTCTAGAAGGTGTTATATCAAATACAGTCCATTTACCATCACCGTCTGCGTGTGAATGGATGAATAACTGTTGTGCTGTAAAGCGCCTTGGGAAGTTGTCAGGCTGCAGCTGTTAATACAGGCAATTTACCATTTCATAGAGTAATCTTTACTTATTTTGATGTTAGTATTAATCCACTGGATAGCTCAGGACTAAAAGACCTCCTCCTGCTCTTATTCTCACTGACATTCTCACATTGTTTTTTATTTCTCATTGTTTCTCCACTCCTTCGTTGCCTTTCCTCTCCTTCCATCATCTGATGTTTCAGCAGACTTCCCCTGATCAACCAGAATGCTGCTTTCCTAAATTCACTTTGGATTCTATAACAAAACTGTCTGGAATGTTGTGATTTATTTACAAAAACAAAACCTTTGAGAGTAGAGTGGTTTTGAGAGAAAAGCAGTCGACTTGCTCACCCGCCCGCCCGCCCGTCCGTCCATCCGTCTGTCTGCCTGTCTGCTTATACTGAGCCAGGATCCTCTGGAGGTTTCTGCCTGTTACAAAGGAGTTTTCCTCTCCACTGTCGCTACATGTTTGCTTAGGGGGGGGATTGCTGTAAAGACTCTGACATAACAAGTCAGGGACTCAATGCATCTGCTGGGTTTCCTCTATAGGAAACCTTTAATGAACTGAACTCAGTTGGAATATTTACTTAGTGAAGTGCATTGAGACGACTCTTGTTGTGAACTGGTGATGCATAAATAAACTGAACTGAATTTAACTGGTCTGAACAGATCTTTGTTTCTGCAAACTGAGGCTGCTCAAAATCATTCAACAGAAAGACGTCATATTTGAATGATCCGTTTGGGGAGGTTCCTTCCTTCCTCGCTCATGCCTGAGGAGCAGTGGCGGACATTTTTACGGCACCACGGGGGAAACTTTCAGGGTTCAGTGACTTGCCCAAGGGTATTTAAAACGTGGCCTGCCAGTCAGGGACCTGCCTTTTGTACCTGCTTATCAGCCTTTTTTGGCCTTTGCGCTCCTGACCTGCTTCAGACACCATTTACCTTTGAAACCCCGAGAGCAGTCACACAGGTAGTGGTCCACCTTATCCAGACAGGTACCGTTGTTCTGACAGGGCTGGGAGGCACACTCGTTGATGTCCAGGTCACAGTGGTAACCTTGAAACCCGGGTACACAGAAACACTGGTAGCCACCCACGCCATCTTTACAGATGGCTCCGTTCTGACAGGGGTCAGACTGGCACTCATCGATGTTCTCCTCACAGCTTCTGCCCTGGAAGCCAGCTGCACATTCACACTGGTACCCGACATCAGGGAGGTCTGCACAGCTGCCACCATTCTGGCATGTGTTTGATGAACATGTGGTCACATTGTCCTGGCAGTCAATCCCCCCATGTCCAAGGAGACAGTGGCATGAGTAGCCATTGACCTGGTTAACGCAGAAGGACTTGATACCGCTGCAGGGGTCACTTTGGCATTCATCCACATCCTGATCACAGCTGGGCCCAGTGAAACCATCAGGGCAATGGCAGGTGAACTGGTCCGTTCCTGGTCTGCTGGTGCAGTTTGTGCAAGGAGCCATCAGACAGGCGTCGTAGAGCTCATCACAGCGCTTACCCATATACCACACGGGGCCTTTGGGGCACACACACACGTAGTCGCCCAGGTGGTCGATGCACGTAGCGCCATTGTTACATGGAGACGATAAACACTTGTCAGTTGCTACAGTGCAGAGGAAACCTGAACATGGAAGAAAAGGGAAAACGGTTGTTAGAAGTTTAAATTCTGGAGGGGATGAAGGTACCCTGGTTCCATAGAGGGCTCTGATTACAGCTTTCCTCAGTTGTTTACACACAAATTCTGGTACTTGAGACACACTGACCACAACATATAACTCATTCACCACCCCCATGAACCAGTTCTGCTAAACTACAAGCACAGTTCCTGTTTTACACTCAAACTGTAGTTCTAAAGCAAATCTACGTCAAAACACTACACATAATTGTCTGCTTTTGGCACAATTGTCATGCAGAAAATATCCTGTTTTCACAAGGAACACACTGCTATTCAAATATGCACACTGACTCATCACAATGGAAAACACCTGTCACACAGTTTTACAATCAGCAATCAGCGCGTTAGCATAAAAGGGCAACAGGTGAGCTCTTCTGTTTTGGAGCAATGGATGCCAACATTGGAAACAGAGGCAGAGGCAGAGGAGTGAGAGTAAGAGGAGGAGGACGGGGAGGAGGAAGGCCAAGGACCATAATCTCTGATGAGATCCGAGCCACTTTGGTTGATCCTGTGGTCAGCCATGGTCTGACAACGAGGGAGGCTGGACAAAGAGTACAGCCACATTTGAGCAGGTACACTGTGGCATCCATCATCTGGACTTTCCGAAATGAGAATAGGTAAGAAATCTTCTCTCACTAGAAAACTGCAGTACTGCATATCAATACAATCAGTATTCAATGAGTACAGTAGTAGTATCACTTGATTCCATTAGTTGTCACAATTCAATTCAATTCAAGTTTATTTATAAAGCGCCAAATCACGACAAGAGTCGTCCTAAGGCACTTCACATTCCAATACAGGTCAGTTCATTAAGCCAATTGTTGTGGGTGTGAAATGTGTTCTCTGCATTTGACCCATCCTCTGGGGGAGCGGTGGGCTGCAGACTCGGCCGCGCTCGGGAACCATTTGGTGGTTTAACCCCCAAATCCAACCCCTTAATGCTGAGTGTCAAGCAGGGAGGTGTTGGGTCTCATTTTTTCTAAGTCTTTGGTAGGACCCGACCAGGAATCCAACCCTGATCGCCCAGTCTCAGGACGGACACTCTCCACTAGACCACTGAGCTGGCCAGTGTATTGCCTGTGGTCTGTTTTGCAGGACAGTAAAAAATACTGTAATGTTTGTTTCCAGTATTACTTTGTATTCACAGAATTTTCCCATTTGACAGAACTGAAAGGTTACCAAAACAAGGTGGTCGGGAACATCTTCTGTCTCCTGAACAGGAAACTGAAATCATGAACATGTTCCTAGAAAGCAGGTCTACAGGGTGCCATTCAAACGCAATCCAGAAAGAGTCAAATAATTGCGATATAACTATGTGCAAGTGAGTCCCACAACTGATGCAAACTCACCACTGTATACAGTAAATTATACATATTTCAGTATTGTAATAATGATTGTGCTTCACAATATATCTGTTTCTGATATGTCGTGTGTTTCAGAGAGTCCTTGAGCTAGAGGCAGCTGCAGTGGAGCACCAGTTCACCTTCATTGATGAGGTTGGATTCAATCTCACAAAAAGACGAAAGAGGGGAAGGAATATCATTGGCCAGCGTGCCATTGTTGAAGTCCCTGGCCAGCGCGGAGGGAACATCACAATGTGTGCAGCGCTTGGCTACCATGGCATCATCCATCACCATGCTACCCTTGGCCCCTACAGCTCCGCCCATCTGATCACATTCCTGGACACCCTACATAACACACTCATTCCACCAGACCATGTGGATGGTCCAGAACAGCTCAGGTACGTTGTCATTTGGGACACACATTTGTGATGTGGTTGAGGCGCTGTGGCCAGACCGCAACAGAAGAGGATGCAACATAGTTTTCTTTTTAACTGTAACTGTATATGTTGTACCGTAAATCCTCTAATACAGGCCGGTATTCAATTAAAGGCCGGGTCTCCAATTTTGGCCGGTGTCGGAGTCAGCGGAGGTGAATAATGGCCGGTCTCTTATTGTGGCCGGGTGGAATGTGGTAACAAGCAAGTACGGGGGGCGGTTGTGTCATCCGTCTCACTTTTGATTTGCCAGTGATAGACCGCGAGGGTAACTTTAACCGTGCGGAGACAAAGAGGAGGCGAAAATTTGATATCAAGTTCAAAGAGAACGTGCTGATTATGCTGCAGAACACTCTGGGGAGCAGTAGCAGGGGTTGTATGAACTAGTCGACTTCACTATAGTGACTTTTTATGCCTGTCGTCGACTAGTCGCTGTCACGTGATAATGACCGGCAAGATGCAGCCCTCGGAAAAGACAGCAGCCTGCTGTCAGCAGGTGACAAGCTCCTGCGCTCGGGGGGGGCAACGCGCTGTGCCAGAGCGTCGGTACTGACACGCGATCGTTCATGTCGGATCATTTCCTTTAATGTTTTCTGTCTTTTTTTTGCGCCTGATGTGTGTCGCTGCTGTGGAGCGGGGCACACCTTGTCCTCCGACGCACTGATCACTGATGCGGCCGCCAAGCAGGGAGCACTCCGCTGTTTTTGCGGTCGGATCTGCCTCCTGAGCACGGCCACAGTATCAATCAGGTGTTGCCAAATTATTTAACACGCGATCGTTCATTTCCTTCAGTGCGTTGGAGGACAAGGTGACGTAAATGGCCTGTATTCGCCTATAGGTGATGGTGGCATGAGAGTTCAGTGCTCATAGCTCATCCCCACCAGTGTGAATGTGTGTGTGAATGGGTGAATGACTGTGTTGTAAAGCGCCTTGGCGGGATCCAGGACTCTAGAAGGCGCTATATCAAATACAGGCCATTTACATATAGAGTTCTGGAACCTCCAAAGGCGCTTTAAAACACAATCAGTCGTTCACACACCCATTCACACACACATTCGCACACTGGTGGGGATGAGCTACGATGTAGCCACAGCTGCCCTGGGGTGCACTGACAGAGGCGAGGCTGCCGTACGCAGGCGCCACCGGTCCCTCCGACCACCACCAGCAGGCAAGGTGGGCTAAGTGTTTTGCCCAAGGACACAATGGCAGTGACAGACTGAGCAGGGCTTGAACCTGCAACCTTCCAATTATGGAGTGAGCACTTAACACCTGTGCCGCCGTCTCCAAACACGAACAGTCTCATGTCTGTTTGCACCTGATTTTAAAGGAAGAGCTTTAGTTGATTTGGGTCAGAATGTTGAAGTAGAAATCAGAATAATGGTTCAGGTTCTGTTGGAGGATCTTAATAATGATGCATCTGAAGGTGGGTCGCCTCAAGCACAAAGGCTTGAGCAAAGGAGCGTGACACTGGCTAGCCCAGCTCCAGTTCTGGCTTCAGACGGTTGTGTGCAGAGGAGAGAGAGACGTTCTGATCCAACTCTAATTTGCTGGTTGTCATCATCAGTATATGAAAAGCATTTCAAGCAAGATGACAAAAATAGCTCCTGAAAAATCGCCTACCCCCTTCAACAGTTCATTTTATGAAGGTTTTATGTTTCTGTCTGTTCATTCTGATAGAATCTGACTTTGACTTGATGAAGATTTCCTCGTAACGTTTTTATTATTTTTATTGTTTTTACAGTCAGATTCACTGATCAGTAAATCTGGTGGGTGGATATGAAACATTCAATAACTTACTGAAATCATTGATTTAGGGTCAGAATTTCCAGAATTTCTTTCAGTTAAAGTTGGAACATGAACACCAACGCCACGTCTGTGTGTGGAGCAACAATAGAAATAGGTTAGTTGCCGACACGTGAAATGTTTCGTTTGGGTCCATCTGTTGTAGCTTCACCTAAACTCTGGTGTTAGATCTCTTATGGTCGCTCCTCTTCTGAGAAGGATGACTACATCTTCTGGGCTCAGAAGCAGCAACTTACTGAATCCACCATTTTCCACAGAGCCCGCCTCGCTGTGCTGAGCTGACTGTTTGGCAGTGGTGCCCTCTGCTGGCTGGTAGATGTAAACATAAACCCAGTGTTGTGCCCGTCAAAATAAATATTAGATTAGATATTAGTGGAAAATGATGTGGGAATAAGTATCAATGTATCTAAAAAGTATTACTGGTACTTTTAGCTTCATTCTGTTGTGGAAATTCAGACAAAGCTAAAAAAAAAAAACAATTGGCATCATTTTCATGTTTCCAAATATTAAAGGGCAATTCCAACCAGTTTTTCCACTCATGAGCATCTTTAATCTGCTCACATGTTAAAACTACAACACCTGGACCAGTGGTTCCCAACCTGAAGTCTGCAATCCACCAAGGAGGTCCCACCAAATGTGTGGGAATTCAGCACATACAAGCGCCTCATGATTTTTATCTTGAAAGACTCAAAACAAAAGATCATTTCTCCTTATTCTTCTACAACAGGTTTGTGCTGAGATGGTGAGGTTACCACACAGCCACTGACCTGGACCAGACTCCGCTACAGTGTTAGCAGAACTTGGTAATCATGCAGATTGTGATGTGTAAAACTGTAATTTGATCAGTGAAAACAGTGTTTTTGTTTTCTTTCATAAATGTGAGAATGAAACTGTGTTAAAATGTTGAAACTGATCTTGCCTGACCGGGCAGATCTGTGGGTGCTCAGCCCCCCTAAACCTCTGATGCTAGAATCGCCCCTGCTCGGTACTATAGCATGTTCTCTGTAAGCATGATTGTTTTCACACATTCATTGATAAGCAGGTTGGGGGTGGGGGGACATCTCAAGGGCATCAACATGGTGCCAGAAGGGAATTAAACTTCTCATCTACCAGTGGCTCGAGTCTGTTGTTCCATCAACGTTTTGCCTGGGAAGGAAATATCCACAGGGTTTACGTGTCAGGACTAAATAATCTAATCTAATCTCAGTGGTAGATTAAACATGAAGCAGGTTGTCATTTACTAAACACAACGTGAGCCTAAAGGAAGGAAACTCCGTCCGTGGCTGCAGGCAGATTTTCTGGAGCTACTTTTACTTGGATGGAAGCAGCTGAGAGGAGCGTGTTTGTTTACTTCCTGTTGTTGTTGGTTGGGAACCATATGAAGCTTACCAACAACAACATCAGAACTCTAACTTTATTAACATTGTGAGTAAAACCAAACACACTGACCCATCTCCCTGGTTCTAGCAGTACGCATCATTACTTTCCTGAATCCTGACTCAAAGGGAGGATCAAGATTTACCAGCACCTCTTTTTTCTGGTCTTTAGGTCTCAGCAGATGGTGTTAAAGCTGTCAGTGGAGATAACAGTTTCACCTTTAAACACACACACACACACACACACACACACACACACACACACACACACACACACACACACACACACACACACACACACACACACACACACACACACACACACACACACACACACACACACACACACACACACACACACACACACACACACACACACACACACACACACACACACACACACACACACACACACACACACACACACACACACACACACACACACACACACACACACACACACACACACACACACACACACACACACACACACACACACACACACACACACACACACACACACACACACACACACACACACACACACACACACACACACACACACACACACACACACACACACACACACACACACACACACACACACACACACACACACACACACACACCGGGAGAACCTGGTCCCAATGGTCTGAGAACTCAGAGACTGCCCCACTTTATCTGTTACTGGTCTGGATGTGTCCTTGTCAGCGTCTGAAGATAAGACTCTTGGATGTGAAGGAAGTTGACCAGGAGGCCTTCCTCTCCTGCTTCCTAATGAGATGTTTGAAATGTTCTGTATGAAGTCACACAGCTCTGTTTAGGAGCAGGATTCAACATCACCAATCACACAGCAGATACCAGGCTGCTCTGCAAACATCATCAACACCAGTAACAATGCTCTCCACATCACACCTGTCTCTTATTTCCCACTGTAACCAGTTTAACACCTCCAGTTCCTGTCTGACATCTGCTGTCACTTCCAGTAACACCAAACCTTCTTCCTCTCATCAGCATCTCACCATCCACCCCTACAGCCCAACAAGCACTGATGTGTGTGTGTGTGTGTGTGTGTGTGTGTGTGTGTGTGTGTGTGTGTGTGTGTGTGTGTGTGTGTGTGTGTGTGTGTGTGTGTGTGTGTGTGTGTGTGTGTGTGTGTGTGTGTGTGTGTGTGTGTGTGTGTGTGTGTGTGTGTGTGTGTGTGTTCTCTACATGGTAATTAAATCTTTCCAGGCTTCCATTTTAGATAAGTTTACCCATAAGACACCTCTCTCTCTCTCTCTCTCTCTCTCTCTCTCTCTCTCTCTCTCTCTCTCTCTCTCTCTCTCTCTCTCTCTCTCGCTCTCTCTCTCTCTGTTGCTATTTGTAGTTTTTTTAGTTTATGTATAAAATGTGTGTTTATAAAGATCTGAGCTGGTGATGTTTTTAGCTGTTAACCTTTTCACCAGATGTTAGCCAGCAAATCCACAATCAGAGCATCCGGCTTCAACACACAGACACAAATCCACCTGTAGTTTTGTTATCAACAGTGTTCTTTCCCTTGAGGATGTTCACCTTTAATACACTATCTAGCACTCGTGTTTTGTTATTGGACTTCTGTGCAAGCCGCAGTTTGGCCATAACGAACACCATGTTCGAACATAAGGATGCCCACCGGTACACTTGGTACCAGGGCAGCCTAGGTCACAGGTCGATGATAGATTTTGTAGTCGTATCATCTGACCTGCGGCCGTATGTTTTGGACACCCGAGTGAAGAGAGGGGCGGAGCTGTCAACTGATCACCACCTGGTGGTGAGTTGGATCAGATGGCAAGGGAACATGCCGCGTAGACCTGGCAGACCCAAACGCATAGTGAGGGTCTGCTGGGAACGCCTGGCAGAAGAACCTGTCAAGACGGTCTTCAACTCCCACCTCCGGCAGAGCTTTGACCACGTCCCGAGAGCAGTGGGGGGCATTGAGTCCGAGTGGGCCTTGTTCCACTCTGCGATTGTCGAGGCGGCTGTTGCTAGCTGTGGTCGTAAGGTGGCCGGTGCCAGTCGTGGTGGCAACCCCCGTACCCGCTGGTGGACACCAGAGGTTCGGGGAGCCGTCAGGCTGAAGGAGGAGGCCTACAGGGCGTGGCTGGTCTGTGGGTCTCCGGAGGCAGCAGACAGGTACCGGATAGCCAAGCGGGGTGCAGCAGTGGCAGTTGCCGAGGCAAAATCTCGGGCGTGGGAGGAGTTTGGTGAGGCCATGGAGAAAGACTATCGATCGGCTCCAAAGAGGTTCTGGCAAACTGTCCAGCGCCTCAGGAGAGGAAGGCAGCAACTCGCTCACACTGTTTACAGTGGGGATGGGGAGCTGCTGACGTCAACTGAGGCTATAGTCGGACGGTGGAAGGAATACTTTGAGGAGCTCCTCAATCCCACCAATGCGCATTCCGAGGAGGAACCAGAGCTGGGAGGCCTGGGGATGGACTGTCCGATCTCGGGGGCAGAAGTTGCTGAGGTAGTCAAACAACTACACAGCGGCGGAGCCCCGGGGGCGGATGAGGTTCGTCCTGGGTATCTCAAGGCTATGGATGTTGTAGGGCTGTCATGGTTGACACGTCTCTACAACATTGCGTGGTCATCGGGGGCAGTTCCTAGGGAGTGGCAGACCGGGGTGGTGGTCCCCATCTTTAAGAAGGATGACCTGAGGGTGTGTTCCAACTATAGGGGGATCACACTCCTCAGCCTCCCGGGAAAGGTCTACGCCAAGGTACTGGAGAGGAGGGTCCGATCGATAGTTGAATCTCAGATAGAGGAGGAGCAATGTGGTTTTCGTCCTGGCCGTGGAACTGTGGACCAGCTCTATACCCTTGCAAGGGTGATGGAGGGGGCATGGGAGTTTGCCCAACCAATCCACATGTGCTTTGTGGATTTGGAGAAGGCTTATGACCGTGTCCCCAGGGGCACCCTGTGGGGGACGCTCCAGGAGTATGGGGTGAGTGGCTTTCTGTTAAGGGCCATTCAGTCCCTTTACCAGAGGAGCGTGAGTTTGGTCCGCATAGCCGGTAGTAAGTCGGACCTGTTCCCAGTGAGGGTTGGACTCCGCCAGGGCTGCCCTTTGTCACCGGTTCTGTTCATTACTTTTATGGACAGAATTTCTAGACGCAGCCGTGGTGTGGAGTGTGTCGAGTTTGGTGGCAGGAGAATCTCGTCTCTGCTTTTTGCGGATGATGTGGTCCTCCTAGCTTCATCCAGCTCTGACCTTCAGCTCTTGCTGGGTAGGTTCGCGGCCGAATGTGAAGCGGCTGGGATGAGGATCAGCACCTCCAAATCTGAGACCATGGTTCTCGACCGGAAAAGGGTGGCTTGCCACCTCCGGGTCGGGGGAGAGGTCCTACCTCAAGTGGAGGAGTTTAAGTATCTCGGGGTCTTGTTCACGAGTGAGGGTAGGAGGGATCAGGAGATCGACAGGCGGATTGGTTCGGCGTCTGCAGTGATGCGGACGCTGAGCCGATCTGTCGTGGGGAAGAGGGAGCTGAGCCAGAAAGCCAGGCTCTCGATTTACCGGTCGATCTACGTCCCAATCCTCACCTATGGTCATGAGCTTTGGGTAATGACCGAAAGAACGAGATCGCGGATACAAGCGGCCGAAATGAGTTTCCTCCGTAGGGTGGCCGGGCTCAGCCTTAGAGATAGGGTGAGGAGCTCGGACATTCGGGAGGGACTCGGAGTAGAACCGCTGCTCCTCCGGATCGAAAGGAGCCAGTTGAGGTGGTTTGGGCATCTGGTCAGGATGCCTCCTGGACGCCTCCCCGGGGAGGTGTTTCGGGCATGTCCTGCCGGCAGAAGGCCCCCGGGTCGACCCAGGACACGTTGGAGAGGTTACATCTCCAATCTGGTCCGGGAACGCCTTGGGGTCCTGCCAGAGGAGCTGGTGGACAAGGCCGGGGAGAGGACGGCCTGGAGCTCCCTAATTGGGATGCTGCCCCCGCGACCCGGACCCGGATAAGCGGAGGAAGACGACGACGACTCTGAGGTCATGCCACCTAGAGAGTGAGAGGTGGAAAGAAAATATGAAAATAAGTCAATAAATATGATTTCACAGCCACAGTTGTTGGAGTAGATCTGGCTCAAAGCTCAGGGACTTCCATCAGCTTTCACCCAGTTCAAGTTACAGCCCACAGTTTCCGCAGGACTCCGTCTGAGTTGGAGCAAAGCAGGCTAAACATCCTCTTTTTCCCCACAAACATTTTCTGGAACATCTTTAAATGTGGCTAAATCGTCATCAGTGATTTCAAAAGAACTGGACGTGATATCAGAAAGCCGCATTAATGTGACGGAGGCCCATGTGACCCATATTAGGCACATTTATGTGATTTTACCAACCCCAAGCAATTCTGGAAGAAGATGGATGATTTACGAGGGAAGACATCTAGCTCTGTTGCAAATACGTATGTCAATTTATACGTCTTGGACTCTGTGCAGGTTCTCTCATCTGACTGTATCAAACATTTGGGGTTTGGTTGGAGCCAGACTTGTCCTTTGGATCTCATATTCAAAACATCTGTCATGAAGTCTCTTGCTGTTTGAAATCTTTACATCAATCCTTCAGTTGTCGTGACCTTCTAGTGAGGACGCTGCTATACTTCATCAAAACTCCACAGCTGCAAGTCTTCAGCTACTGAATGTTGTTTAGAATAGTTTATGTTGCTTTGTTTTGCGTTCAAAACGCATCATCATCATATGTATGAATGTCTTTCTTGGCTGTCCTTGGAAGCTAGTCGTCATTTTCATTGGTTGATATTTATTTTCAAATGTATTTATTTTAATTGTCTATCTTATTTGAAAACACTGTTCCCATCAACTCTTCAAGGTCTACTCGTCTCACCGATCAGCTTTCTTTTGTTTTTCCACGGTTCAGAAAAGAAGCTGTGAGATGTGCCTTCTGCGCTGAAGCTCCATGGGACTGCAGATTTAAGCTCAATTTAATAATGTCATTTATTTAGTCATTCAGCAGGCTGCGCAGTGGCGCAGTGGTTAGAGCTGCTGCCTTGCAGCAGGAAGGTCCTGGGTTCGCTTCCCGGCCTGGGGTCTTTCTACATGGAGTTTGCATGTTCTCCCTGTGCATGCGTGGGTTCTCTCCGGGTTCTCCCGCTTCCTCCCACCGTCCAAAAACATGACTGTTAGGTTAATTGATCTGTCCAAATTGTCCTTAGGTGTGTGTGTGTGTGTGATTGTTTGTCCTGTGTCCCCCCCCCCCCCCCCCCCCGCCGCGACCCTACGTGGACGAGCGGGTTCAGAAGATGGATGGATAGTGCTTCAGCTTTAGAACATGTGAGACAGACTTGTAAATGTTTTCCTTCCTTTGCTTCATAACCTAATAAGTCCCTAAGTAAAAGTATTGGTATTTTTACCTTAATAATAATAATAATAATAATAATGCATTGAACTTATATAGCGCTTTTCTAGACCCCCAAAGACGCTTTCACACTCTCACATTCACACACTGCTAGTGATGGTAAGCTACTTGTAGCCACAGCCGCCCTGGGGAGGTCTGACAGAGGCGAGGCTGCCATTTGGCGCCGTCGGCCCCTCTGACCACCACTAACACAGGCAAGTTGGGTGAAGTGTCTTGCCCAAGGACACAACAGCAGGATACCCCTGGCGGGAGCTGGAATCGAACCCATGACCCTCCGATCATGAGGCAACCCGCTCTACCACCTGAGCTACTGCTGCCCCAAACCTTGTGTTGCATAAACTAAAATGTAATGTGAGAATATGTAAATGTATACCCATGCAAGCTTTTTGTTTTCTTATTTTTTTTACTATCATTGTTTTTTCAATAAAATTATTAGTACTATTATTTATTTATAATTTCTTATGTATTTTATTTTACTTTTCCTCTTCTATAACTTTTGTGTCTGATTTGTTTTTAACAGTCTAGACTTGTCGTCTGTGCGCTGACCCTGTCGTCTATCTGTTTATTGCTTGTAGGAAAGGGGGCCGCTCGAAAACGAGACGGCTCATCTCAAGCGGTTTTATCCACACAAAACACAAGTCAGTAAATAAAATATAAACTTTGAATGATGTTTCTAGGCTCAAGTGTTTTCAGACACTAGGCTCTAGTGTACACGAAGACAAGCTTTATCAATGAGCTTATTGATGTTCCACTGTGTTCCCATGAGGAGCTTTTTGCATAGTCTTTGGTTATGTGTTGCCATGGTAACGTTAAACGTTAAGTAATAGCCCCTCCTTCTCCCCCACTGAGCCGACTCGCTATGATGTAACGTGTGTGTGGGGTGCATGCATCCTAAGGAGGAGGCCATCTTGTTTGGTGGAGAACGACAGCGGCTAAAAAGCTGGAGCAGGACCTGGGAGGCGCTTCACACTAAAACTCTGTCAGCTGTGGTTCAGCCTCTGTGTTACGGAGCCTTGCTTAGGAGGTCCTCACAGAACAAAACCTCTGAAAGTGGTCAGGCACAAGGCCTGGAAGTTCAGCAATTAGCCAGCGTCCAACAACAGTTTGATGATAAAACACTTTTAATTAATCGGAGTTGTCAATCAGCGTGTACGGTTTCTCATTAATGACAACAACTCTCCTCATAGTCACTGAAGAGGAAATAGAAGATTCTGGGCTTTGTTGCACAGAGGAAGACTTTTAGCTATCTGTTAGCAACATCATTAGCATACGGCTGGTAAAGCCAAGCACACACACATAAAATCAAAGTGATGATAAAAATACATTCAAGTCCCATCCACCTGGACTGTGGCCTTTTGTTTATAGAGCCCTCAACGCTTCCGCAGAGATTTCTCCAAAAACCATAATCTGTCTGATTCCATGAGGTCCTGTTTCAGTCGTTTTATTGTGACGGGGAAACAACTCTTTGGGTTGTAAAGGCTGCAGGTCTTTGGTGGAGACCTAAAACACGTTAGAGGTCTAAAGCTAAAGACAGCTTAGTTCTAAACTCTGGACTGGTCCAATCCGAATATAATCTGGTGATAATATTTACCTCTCCAGTAGTAATCTCAGATTTTATTTAAACTCTGAGAATTCCATCAGTTTGAGTCAGATCAGTCCGGCTGAGTAAAGCATGTCTTCCTCTGATCTGGAGTCATTCCTTCCTTCTTACATCATCTCTTCACCCCCACCCCCCCAGCATCGACGAGGGTTCCCTCACTTCTCATCCAGACCCACTCAGCCCCTCACACATTCCAAGGAGCTGATAACAGCCCCTCCCACACCCAGCCGCCCCGTCACCCAGCACTTCATACATCAGGGTCATGGCCCGGCAGAGCTGATACCTGGCACCGAGCGGCACCAGCTCCAACGCTGAGCAGAGCTGCTAGCAGGTAGAAGGGTGTCAGGATCTGACTGCTGAGGCTCTCCAGAGACCTCAGCATGGGGGGTTATCACATTTTGACCTCCCAGCCCTCACCACCATGGGAAGAGGGAGCTGGATCCACTTGAGTTTCTTCTGAGTTAATTAAAGCCCGGCTGGACTTTAACAGTAATCAGTCCACTCCCAGAAAAAGTCCTCAGTGGTTCTGGCCCAGTGGGTCTCTGGCTGGTTTCCCCTCCCACAGCTGGTTGGTGAAACACTGACAGGTGCCACAGCTGTTCGCCTTTGTTCTGACTGCTTCATCCTGCCAACTTGAGGTGCTGAGGCAGAGCCACGGTGCAGCTGCTCACACTCGCTCGGCGTGGACTTGTACTCACAACTGGATCATGTAAACCAGTTGGAACTTTCATGTGAAACGCTTTTAAGCTAATCTTTAAAACACAAATAGAAAGCAGACTTGGTCAGCGCGCTTCCTCAACAGAGGAACTTGTCTTTGTCTGAATCAGTGATCTTTGAATCTGAATTTGTGCAGAAATTGTTCTAAAGTTCATTTGACTTCCTCGTTCTTCTGGGTGTTGGTCGGTGCAGCTTTTGAACATCAAATCCTTTTGATAGTGTGTGTGTGTGTGTGTGTGTGTGTGTGTGTGTGTGTGTGTGTGTGTGTGTGTGTGTGTGTGTGTGTTTATATCAGAGCCTGTTGACCCAGAGCGAGGTTATTTAAAAATCACAGTGTCTGTTGTTTCTTCTACATGAGAAAGCGGTTGTTCTCTGAAGACGACCGCGCTGATGACGGGAACCTGCTGACAGCTCACCTCATCAGTCTTTAGCAGAAACTAACTGCTGTTGGGAAAAGTGAAGTAAAGCATCAAAGCTGCTGAAGAGCAGCTTCCTGTGACTAAAAGAGCCATACGAAAGACAGACAGGGTGTTCCAGAGATTTGAAAAGTAATCAGATTACTTTTCTTTGTTTACTTAGAGTCTCAGCAACAGCGATGCAGAGTCAACACAGAGAGGGCTGCAGGGCAGAGGAATCTGTGATCCCAGAGCGGGAAGCCCCCGGCACAGCGCATGTTCAGCTCACAGGAATTTTATTGAATTCCCACCAGAGACTGGCAGCTCCGCCGGGGCTCGGCTTTGTGCGCCGGAGGCTCCACAGCAGGTGGCTGCTTGGCTTTATATGAAAAAATTGTACAAATCCTCCGTGACCCAGTCAGAGTCTGAGACGTACATCCTTCTGTCTGCTGCGAGCTCTCTGAGGTCTGGAGGCAAAACGGGACCTTAGTCCATCCTGAACATCTAAACATTTATTACAGTTTAAGCTCCGCCTCTGCTCAAAGGTAGACCATGACATTTAGGGTTTCTGTGAATAACCACATTTTAATAAACAGTTGGGATGACTGGTTTCCATTGGCCTACATTCTTCTGACCTTAGTCACACGGAGAGGCTGCAGACAAACACACCATCATCAGGAACTAATAACCCTTACTGTAAAAACACTCAGGGGTCACTTCCCTTCCCTAAAACTCCTCTCTAAACTGGTTCTATGACAACGGTAGTCATGTGATCAACGTCTAAGATCATTCTCTCATGAGTTTCTTGAAAAGCGGTGGCGTCCGCCAGGCCCGGTGGTTTCTGGGTTGGTGTCGGTGGTTGGCGGCGGTCGGCTGGTCCGCTCCCGACGTCCTGCACGTCCGAGGTACGGCTCTTGGAGAGGAGTCGATCGGCGGAATTTACAAGAAGTGATTTACGAGCCATCAGGGTCTTCATTATGGGATGGGAAGGATCAGGACGTCTCGGCGCCGGACACCATCAGGTTTGCCCTGGTGAATGCCAGGTCTATTATGAACAAAACTTTTATTCTGAAGGAGTTCTTTGAGACTCATGGCCTGGATTACCTATGCATTAAGGAATCTTGGGTTCCCAAAGGTGAATCTGCTGCTTTTGTGGAGCTACTACAGGATGACTGTGCCTATGTTAGTGTTGCGAGACTATCAGGACGTGGAGGAGGACTGGCGGTGATTTTCAAGTCAAAGTTCACTTGTAAACAAGTGGATTCGCCAGTTGTGCCTACTAGTTTTGAGCTTTGCCTGTTCGAGCTTGGTCATGTGCCCCGACTCTTGGTCGCACTCCTGTACCGTCCACCAAGATTTAATGCAAACCTTTTGGAGGAGTTCACAGAATTCCTCGGTGAAACTATTCCCAAATATGATCAGGTTTTAATTCTTGGGGATTTTAACATCCATGTTTGCTGTCATGATGAGCCTATGGTGAAGGATTTTTTAAATCTTGTTGACTCTTTTAATCTGTCTCAGTTAGTTGACCAACCTACACAGGTATGTGGGCATGTCCTGGACCTTGTGTTGTCGTTTGGGGTATCTGCTTCCAATCTGCAGGTTGGGGAGGCCTTTTTCTCAGACCATAGGTCTGTTTTATTTAATGTGCCTTTCCCCTGTCAGCCTGTGATGCTGTGTCCTCCTGTGAAACTCTGCCGGGTGTTAAGGTTGGTTTATGCTTGACGCGTCCGCGAGGTCCGCACGGCTCCGCGCGGAAAAGTAGCGTCATTTTGCATCATTTTAACAACCACGCCCCTCCACCGCGTCTCCGCACGGCCCAAGATTTCCGCAACGCGCACCTCGGAAAATTTCTAACCACGCGGACGGTCGGACGCGGAAAAACATGGCGGACCGGCACGGCAGAGGTTCGTAAATACAGACATTTGTATGATTCAGCTCTCAGAGATCACCGTGATCAACATGTTGTTAATAATTCTTGGAGAGAAATAGCTCGCACCGTCGGAAAAGACGAGGACGCTGTTAAAAATGCTGAAATACCATGTTGTAAACAGTGATTTCTACTTCTACTAGTGTTGAAGTAGTAGTGTTGGATGCATGCCGTAGAGCTCCATGCTGCCCCCTACAGTTTGGGAGAATATTGGCTCACCGCAGAGACGAGCCGCACAAACCATAAACGCTGCGAGTTGTGAAGCGCGTTCCAGCCGCGAGCCGCATCACTGCGCGGAAAGTGAATGCGTCAAGCATAAACCAAGCTTTAAAGTCCTCAACGGCCACTGAGTTTTGTTCAGTGTTTGGGTTGGTGGGGCAGGGGCAAACTGCTGGGCCTAGTAGCACTGAGGAGCTTTCTTTGCATTTTAACACAACATGCTTGAAGGTCTTAGATATTGAAGCACATGTGAAGGCTAAGAAACATAAATGTAAAAAGGAGCCATGCCTAAATATGACCACACAGGACTTAAAAAGGAAATGTAGGAAGGCAGAGCGTAGGTGGAAGCGGGATGGCCTTCAGATCTCCCTGGACCTACTGAGAGATAGCTGGGTAGCTACCAGAAAGCTGTGAAAGAGGCGAGAATTAAGTTCTTTGCTGACATTTTTTCCTCCAACTCACAGAATCCTCGGGTTCTTTTTAGCACATTAGATTCTATTTTAAATGCAAATGAACCGCTGGTTATTGAGTACACTACAGAATCCTGCAATCATTTCCTCAACTTCTTTGTGGACAAAGTGGGGAGGACGAAGACTTCTGTCACAGCCTCCAATTACCACCCTCCTCTGCGGGGTCCTGCCCCAGGGCTCTTGGAGAGCTTTTATCCAACATCGCCCATAGCGTTGGAGAAGGTGGTCAATAGTCTGAAACCATCTGGTTCTGTATTGGACGCAATCCCTGCTAAACTTCTAAAATAAGTTTTTCCAGTTTTGTCTCCTTGTGTTCTAGAAATTATAAACAGCAGTCTATTATCGGGTGAAGTTCCCAGCTCTTTTAAACATGCAGTAGTGCGCCCTCTGCTGAAGAAAGCTGGCCTAGATTTGTCGAATATATCTAACTATAGGCCTGTTTCCACACTGCCTTTTTAGCTAAGGTCTAGGAAAACTTGTGAATGCCCAAATGATATCCTTTCTACATGAAAATGAGATGCTAGAGATGTTTCAGTCTGGGTTTAAGTCTCTCCATAGTACAGAATCAGCCCTGTTGATGGTTTTGAATGATACCCTGATGGCAAACGATTCTGGGGGGGCTGTGGTTTTGGTGCTCTTGGACTTGACTGCGGCATTTGACACCATAGACCACAATATCCTGATTGGTCGACTGGAGCACTGGGTGGGAATATCAGGCTTAGCACTCCAGTGGATAAAATCTTTCCTGTCAGGGAGGAATTTTTGTGTAAAACTGGGGGACTGTTTGTCTGATACTGCTGATTTGCAATGTGGAGTGTCTCAGGGATCAGTCCTGGCACCTCTCCTCTTTTCCCTCTATCTGCTGCCGCTGGGTGACT
>NC_091757.1:20332857-20350357 GCF_043380555.1 Nothobranchius furzeri
TGATTTATTTTTCCAATTGAAATGATTTTTAGGGCTTAAAATAATATAATATGATGTAGAAATCCACAACAGGTGATGAAGGGTGGTTAAATCTACACAACACATTACTTTTATGGCGTCTTTTATGTGAACCCATCTCTTTTCTGCACTTTTGAGCCCGTGTGAATAGTTGAATTAAATTGAATAACTTTTATTTGATGTAGAGGGACAGTGTGCATTAATAAACATTTTACAATGTAAATGTACCCAATTATGGCCAAAAGGCTCATTTCCATTGGTAGTCCCCCTGCCGACTGGCAAATCGTATAAAACAACATTTAAAGCTATAAACATTTTAAAAACAATACAAGTAAAACAACATGACATAGAGTAACCCCCCCCCCCCCACACACACACACACACACACATACAAAATCAGTCATATTCACTCTAACAGTAACACGCATACATTTGTTCTTAAACCTAGTGATGACAAATTTGAGTGTCAATCAACTGTTTCTTTAATTGTATTTTAAATGTGCTGTATGTAACAGAGTCTCTAATGTTTTGTGGAATTGTATTCCAGACTCTAGTCGCCTCATGGGTGAAAACTGATTGTCCAAAGGAACTTTTCCTGCATGGTACCACACAATCCCCTCTAGCAGCCCCTCGAGTTACACGTGTTAGAGATGATCGACATTCTACAAGACTACAAAGAGGAGCTAAGCTGTTTTTGAACTTGTACATAAGACAACAGTTTTTAAAAATGACATGGTTGCTCCAGTTTAGGAGCCTATATTTACTAAGGATTGTGCAAAGATGAAAGGATCTTGTTTTTTATCTAGAATTTTGATAGCCTGTTTACATAAAGATCTGAACCTACTTAAAGTGGTGGAGTTTGCAGAGGCCCAAGCAGGTAAACAATAATTGATGTGAGCTACTATGAGAGCAAACGTACATTTTTGCAGCTTCTGTTGACACATGGTTTCTGAGGTGTTTAAAATTTACACGTGTGGAATTTATTCATTTGGTAACTTTTTTAATCAGAATCAGAATAAGCTTTATTGCCAGCGCTCCAGCGACCCAGAGCATAGGAACTTGACTCTGCAACACAACCTGACCAAGGTTAAACACACACACATGCAGACAAAACAGGTACAGGCAGTCACGAGAGCAGCCAGAACGGCGCTCATTTCATTAGATGAAAAGGGTGTTACATGAGGATAATTGGGGTAAGGTAAAAAAAAAAAAGGCATAGCAGAGTTAGACCCAGCGGGGAGTAACTCTATTATACAAAAAAAAAACTCCTCAACATAGAAGCACGAACATCACAGATACAAACATCAGAGTCCGATAGGGAGGCGGAGTTGGGCGGGATCCTGAATCCTTCAACGGGAGCTGCCATTACGGCGCTCAGCCAGCTGCAGTCAAACAGGTGGGAGGGAGAGATGAGGGCCAGAGAGCGCATTGAGTTTCCTGCAGGTTGCTGACCTCGAAGCAGAAGTCCCAATCTGACGGCAGGGGGGGAAGGTCGGGACACAGCATCTGTCAGCATTCCTCCTTTCGTGGGGGTGTGTTGATGGCAGCCTTGGAGGCAGCCTTGGCGTCAGATAAGGATAAACATGACTTTGTTTAGGGCAGACAGAGATAATTTTCCTCTCTGCCTTGGAGGCTATGAGTGGTCATTCATGTCCACCAGTGAAGCCAATTATACGTTCTAAATATCCCCACACCGTCCGGCGACCCTCTCCGAGATGACATCCATCTTGCGCACTAACACAGGCAACGCCGCAAGGACATTATCCATCTTACGGTTCACCTCGAGTAACGTCCCAGTCTGTGAGGTCACCGCAAGGGCAGCACATTCCGTGGGTGCAGGTCGCGCTCCAATCGCTTCCGTCTTCCCAGATTTCCAGAAAACCAGATATCCTCCCACTCCAATCAGAAGAAATCCAGTGATCATCAGGCCGAATATCCACAAATCTTCCATGTCCTCGATGGACAACTGAGAGAGGCACACAATTTGCCAGACCTCCCAAGAATCGAGTGCATATCCCGCTGCAAATGTCCCCTCGGGACAGGTGGGAGCCCTCTTCTCCATTCTCATCGTAGAAAAAATCTTATCAATCGCGTTGAATGACCAGTTAATTAGGTCCATTTCCAAAAAAGAAGTAGTGATTTCAGGAGAAATGCAGAGAAGTGCTCTGTAGGCAGACAGGACAGAGAGCCTTGGGGAAGCAGATAAGGGAGCTGAAGAAAAAAGCGTCTGTACTCTCTGAGTGCTGGAAGAACACGTTGTTTAAAAGTCAAGTTAGTGTCTAAAATTATACCTAGATATTTGTCTTCATTTACATTTTGAATCATCTGTCCAGAAATAACAACATTAGGCTCTGGATAAACCTTTTGTTGTGTTTTAGTAAAAAGGAATGTAGTTGTAAATGACAGCTATTCAACCACACCTTCCAGACTAATCAATGTATCATCTTCACGCAGACCCCATATAATAATAATAATAATAATAATAATACTAATAATGCATTGAACTTATATAGCGCTTTTCTAGACCCCCAAAGACGCTTTCACACACTCTCACAGTCACACACTGCTAGTGATGGTAAGCTACTTGTAGCCACAGCCGCCCTGGGGAGGTCTGACAGAGGCGAGGCTGCCATTTGGCGCCGTCGGCCCCTCTGACCACCACTAACACAGGCAAGTTGGGTGAAGTGTCTTGCCCAAGGACACAACAGCAGGATACTGCTGGCGGGAGCTGGAATCGAACCCATGACCCTCCGATCATGAGGCAACCCGCTCTACCACCTGAGCTACTGCAGCCCCATATACATGTTAGCCCTCCACTTCTTTTACTCTGAGCACAGTGAGTATGTGGCGAGGTGGAGAAACGAGGGCCCGGGCGGGATTTGATCCCCAGATTCCCGGGTGAGAGTCATACGCACTAACCAGTCAGCCAAGTAGCCAGGGCACACGATCAGTCGAGACACTGACAGGACGCTCACACTGCCACAAGTAGGCAACTGGCCAAGCGGTTATGTGTTGAAGAGGTTCTGGTCCTGGTTTTTGGACATGATGAAGAGGGCACTGACATTGAACTAGAGATAGCGGAGGATGTCTCTGAAGTGGAAGACAACACAGATTTTGATTCAGATTTTGAGGAGACTGATGGAGAGGAAGAAGCACCTGAAGAGCAGGCACCTGAGGAGACATTCCAGTCAAAGAGCGGACACTTGTTCTGGTCTTCCTCCACCCAGGACAGAGGAGGTAGAGAGAGAGTGGAAAACATCATAAAGACGACACCAGGGCCAACGCAGTATGTGAGCTCAACTTCCAACTCTTTACCAGAGTCCATTGAGGGAATTCTCACGGAGATGACAAAGCTGGAGGGGAAACGTGTGTTTGGGAAGACCTGGACAGAAATCGACCTGGTTGACCTCCAAGCCTACATAGGGCTGTTGACTTCAGCAGGAGTATATCGCTCAAACCATGAGGCTACAAAAGGGATGCAGAGTCTGGCAGGCAACTATGTTCTTACAAGTTTCACGTCCTTTCAAGAATTGTTCGATTTCATAACAGATACACAACCCGTCCGCTGGAGAAATGACACACTGGCTACCATCAGGAACGTTTGGGACAGGTGGGACGTATGTACGTTCCAGGCCCTGGGGTGACAGTTGATGAGCACCTGGTTCTTTTCAGAGGCCACTGTTACGAAAAGGTGTACATTCCAAGCAAACCAGGGAAATATGGGTTAAAGATCTGGGTAGCATGTGATGCCGAATATGCAGGTATACATGGGGAAAACCAGTACTGGATGGACCGAAAAAAAACAGGGAATGTGTGTTTTGCTGGACATGACAACCGGTCTTCAAGGGCATAATATCACATGTGACAACTTCTTCACATCATATGCTCTTGGTCAGGAGCTGCTGAAAGCTCACCATGGTAGGGGCAGTGAGAAAGAACAAGCCTGAACCTAACCCTAACCCTGCACTGGTGTTGACCAGAGGAAGAGAGACACTCGCATCAACATTTGCTTTCACTGACACACACACTCTTGAGTCATTCCCAAGAAGAAAACAAACATCATTCTGATGAGCGCTCTACAAAACGATGCCGCTGTCAGTGCCACAGAGGACAGGAAGTCCCTTATGATCCACAACACAAAGAACAAAGGAGGCGTTGACTGTCTGGATAAGGTCAAATTTCATCCATGCATTTTTTTATGTAAATCATAGCATTTTGTGTATGACAAATTCAATATGGTTCCTAATCTCATATTTATTGTTCCTTTTATTGCAGCTTACTGGTACATGCACCTGCAAGCAAATGACAGCCTGTTGGCCTTGACATCTGCTTTCAACGCATATGTGGTGTGGGCAGCCAGCGACCCAACCTGGAATCAGGGGAAGAGTTACAAGAGGAGACTTTTCCTAGCAGAGCTGTGGAAAGCTTTGGTGACTCCTTATATTCAGCAGCGCCAGCATATTCCCTACACACCAGCCTCTGCCAGTACGGTTAGGAGTGTGTAAGCCCCAGCCGCTGCCCTGGCATCTCTCCCCGACTAGGACGTGTACAGAAAAGGAAGCGCTGTGAGCTCTGTGCCCTAGAGACAACCAAACAAGCCTGAGATGCTACAAATGTGATGTTTATGTTTGCACGGCCCACTCTGACCTGAGTCTCACACGCCACTCGTGCATGAATGCATGCACGAGTGGCAAGCACGCACACACACACACACACACACACGCACACACACACACACACACACACACACACACACACACACACACACAAAACTTCATTTTTAGTTTGGTCTATGTTTTTCTATTTCATTTTTACATCACATGTTCGTTTTGTAACACATTTTCAGAGTCAAGGTAAGAGAATAAACAACATTTATTAGAAAAACTGGCTAACCCACTGGAGGCAGGCGTTGCAGATTTGCAACATTACCTACCTGGTTACTCCACATACGTGTTTCATGAGCATTTTTTAACTCAGAAGTTCCCCTGAAGGACTTAGTTGTTCGTCCTTTAATCAACACTTATTTTGAGCCTGAGAGGGTTAAACTCAGGGTGCACCACAGATGGTGGTGAGTACACTGGAGTCCAGATCTGAGATTGCAAGACAGGAGACAGAGTTAGGGAATGGCTCTTTAGACAGGAGAAGAGGAGGTGCGGAGGTGGTGTGATCTTACTGTGACGGGAAGCTGGCGAGTCTCAGGGGAGAGGTGTAGGCTGAGGGAGTGAGTCCAAGACAGGAGGGGTAAGAAATGAAAGCGAGTCGGTCAGGGAGGAGATGGAGACGTGGCTCAGAGGTTTTCCGTGGGAGTATGGCGTGGAGGTGGTGATGAGGCTTGTTTCTACGGTAGAGGAGACGGCAGGTCAGAACACAAAACAGGCAAAATACTGTCTATAACAAAGTTAAAGCTCTGAGTTCTAAGATGGCGAGAGCTACCCAATAGGGTTGTCACGGTAACCGGTATAGCGGTAAACCCCGGTAAAAAAGTTGACAATAAAAATAACCGTCCAGTTTTTAAAAAACTATATTATCTCGGTGGGTTTACCGTGGCCGCGGTTTCGGCGCGGTGACCCTTACCAGCCACCGTCGCTTCAGCTGAAGTTCCCGCGGCGCGCACACGCACTTTTTAATTTGCAACGGCACCAAAACTTTGAAGCTGAAATAATGGCCGAAGGAGGAGACGGCAGCGCCCAGGACATCCATCCGCCCTCAAAGAAGACTAAATCGGAAGTATGGGCATATTTTGGATTTCTGAAAAATGCTGAGGGACAGTTAGTAGAAGACGGCTATCCCGTTTGCAGAACGTGCAGGAAACAAGTGTCTGCAAAAGGTAACACTTCGAATCTAATGGCACATCTGAGTGACCATCACCCACGTCTCTACAGCCAGTGCAAGGTAAGTTAACATTAGCATTTTAGCTTAAATGCATGACGTGAGGACTTTTGGTTGAGGGAGAATGCAACGAGTCACTATATACTGCAGCCGCAGCGTCCTCTGCCAGCATTTAAACCGTGTCACGGACACCCTGTTGCTGGATGAAGCATCTTATTTGTTGATGATGAAGAGAAATATACAATTAGTTCCTTGTCATTGATTTGTTTACTTATTCAATGCCATTTATACTTGAACATTTGGATTTGATTACATAGTGTAGTAGTTATTTTAGTAATTTGTTTAAAGTGGCTATTTGTTTTAAATACATATTTTTTAAGTTTGACTTGTACAGCGCTCAAGTCAAGTGTGGACTGGAGTTTTAGATTTTCATTTTGATAATGAAGAAAACAAGTCTATGAGAAAACAAGTGGTGTTTCTTTGATTTGTTTACATATTGTTTATGTTTTGAATGTTTGGATTTGTATAATTTAAACCTGCACTGACTACTGTAACATGTTCCAGAAAAATAAGCTATTTGTTCCTTTACTTGTGAAAAGTTGCACTTTTGCTAAGGCTTTGTGTTATTTTAGGTTTAATAAACACTGTTAAACCTTTTCAAAACTATTTCAGTTTGTGTAGAACAGGACTATCAATGCTTTCTGAACATATGCAACACCGTTTAAAAAATACCGCGATAATACCGAAAACCGTGATAATTTTGGTCACAATAACCGTGAGGTTAAATTTTCATACCGTGACAACCCTACTACCCAAGGCGAGTAATCATCTGGCGTCGTGTTGGTGTCTCCGTCTTCCTTTTAAGCCCAGGGGTGTCATTTATCAAACATGGCGTAGAATCCTTACTAAAACCGTACTGAAGCTCAGCAAAGAAATTAACTTACGCCAAGTAGGTTTGTGATCTATCAAACATGGAGTACGCACAGCTGCACGCAATCTCCGCTTCATAAATCAGAGACTACCATAAATCCTCTAATACAGGCCCGGGCCTGTATTTGACTCGAGCTCACCAAGCTCCAGGCCTTTACTGGAAGGAGGACCAGAATTAGAGGCAGGCCTCAATTTCTATTTGAGCAAAATGAACTAATGGTTCGCTGGAGTTTTTGACAATTAAAATTGCGCCCACATTTTCAAAGTTAAACACATTTCTTTTAACAATGGTAGTTTCTGCTTCAGCCCTCTCCCCCCTCCCCCTGCGCAGCGGCCGCAAACTCACTGATGCGCCTGCAGCCTCTCAGAGTTCCTGCTGCTCTAAACATTAAAATAATTATTTCATTTTCAGTTCCTCACTTCTGATTACCTTCAGTGGTGTCTGTTTGTTGCAACCACCAGGTACAAAAACTAACTTGTTTTTATTTGACTATTTTTCTGTCCTGTCTGTTTATTATCTTCCTGCATCTCCTCTCAATCCTAAAGAGAAACTGCTACCTGGGTTCATATATATTCACCTCATGAGTTACCTTTGAACTGCAGTTCTAAAAGATCTACCGACCGCAAAAACAACGGAGTGCTCGCTGCTTGGCGGCCGCATCAGTGATCGGTGCGTCACCGGATGACAAGGTGATGCGGCCCGCTCCACAGCAGCGAAAAGCATCAGGCACAAATAAAAGACAGAAAACATTAAAGGAAATGATCCGACATGAACGATCGTGTGTCAGTACCAACGCTCTGGCACAGCGCGTTGCCTCCCGGCGTGCAGGAGCTTGTCCCCTGCTGACAGTAGGTTGCTGTCTTTTCCGAGGGCTGCATCTTGCCGGTCATTATCACGTGACAGCGACTAGTCGATGACAGGCATAAAAAGTCACTATAGAGCGGTGAAGTCGACTAGTTCATACACCCCCTGCTACTGCTCCCCAGAGTGTTCTGCAGAATAATCAGCACGTTCTCTTTGAACTTGATAACAAATGTTCACCTCCTCTTCGTCTCCGCACGGTTAAAGTTACCCTCGCGGTCTATCACTGGCAAATCAAAAGTGAGACGGACGACACAACCGCCCCCCGTACTTGCACATTCCACCCGGCCACAATAAGAGACCGGCCATTATTCACCTCCGCCGACTCCGACACCGGCCAAAAATTGGAGACCCGGCCTTTGATTGAGTACCGGCCTGTATTGGAGGATTTACGGTACCTAGAAATGTTCTCAGCTGCTTTTTAGTTACATCTCGCCCTCACCACGCCCACTTCCTGCCATAAATAGTCAATGCAAAGTGCCTTGTGGACCTCATAGATATACATAAGCCGGCTGTTGCAGCATTTCGATCACGACCGTAGATCAAGGAAGTGCTTTTTCACAGAGGCAGAAGTTGAGGTGCCTGTGGGTGAGGTGGAGAAATGAAAGGAAGTGCTTTTGCAAAACAAATAAGAGAAAATCCACGGAGTGGCACAGCGTTGCTGAAGCCGTCAATGTTGAGTTCTTCAGAGAGATCTGTGGCTGATATAAAAAAGTGATTCAATCCGGATTCGGTCTCCAGACTCCCGGGTGAAAGTCACGCGTGCTAACCAGTCAGCCAAACGGAGATCTCCCCTGTACAAGTAGCCAGGGCACATGATCAATCGGGTCACAGTGACAGGACACATACTGTCACAGATGCATGACATTCTGTCTATCTGTCCCTCTGCTGATGTTCTGCATTCCATATTCTGCACTTCAGACTGTGTGTGTGTGTGTGTGAGTGTGCGCGCATGTGTGTGTATGAGCGCGTGCGTGTGTGTGCATGTGTGGGGGTCTTGTTCTGTGTGAAAACGAAGCGGTACAAGTGATAATGCTGCATGATTTCAGAATTGTATCTTCTCAGCAGCAGCACTGCAGGTGCTCTCCATGTCCAACATGTGTGTAAGCCAGGTCCTTAGTCAACTTAAAGTTGTGCACATTTTTCTGCTACGTTTTCTTTCATAAATCCCAATGTGCCCTATTCTGCACATCTGGCTCTGTGCTGGTGAACTTGTGGCCCTGGAGGATGAGCCTGAGGAAGATGCTGTAGACGATGAGAGGTTGGTTTGGAGCAGGTCAGTGGCGCTCTGTCTTGCAGGAGGTACCAGCAGACCACCACTACTGTTAACAGGCAAGTCATTTATGTAGGAACCTCTATTATAAACAACACTGTGGTTTTATTCGCTGAAGAGTCTCCATTGTAGTACTGGTGGATCCATAAACCATCTCCTCATTTCATATTTCTGAATACGTCTTAGAGATATAACAGCCGTCGTCTGAGCCAGCCCAGCAGGCCCTGTAGATGGACGATGGAGTGGACAGTGAGAGGAAGCGTCCCAAAGCTCTCTCTGCAGACCGTCCTGTATGATGTTCCTCTGGCCAGAAACGTCCAGCCACGGGTCTGCTCCAGCCCTCCATCCACGTCTGGACCCTCCTGCAGCAGATCCAGCTGCACTGATAAAGACTTCCTGCTCACTCAGTTTAAAAAAATGACCCAGGAAGAGTCACTCCTGCATCACCTGTACATAACTGGGCCATACTGGTTTTGATCTGTAAATAGCTGTCATGTATTACAAATAATCCCGTTACCGTCTTTTCATTTTCTGTTCATGTAACATGTTCAAAAACATCGTTAATAACAAAATCAATGATCAAAATGCGTTATCAGTTAGTAGTTGTTTTAATAACACACACACACACACACACACACACACACACACATGGGAATAATGGGACCCACCATACAAGCAAAACAATATACAAATGAAAAATGTCCACCAACAGAACCGTTTTAAGCATTTTACTTTTCTACTAACAAACTTAAATGTAAAACTTTGCTGCTCTTCTGTTTCCCTTCTTGCTGAAAATCCAACGGCCAGTGCGCAAAGCATGCTGGGATAGCCTTGCTCGGTAAGGATACACAAGACCCATCCTTGAAATTTGGGTGGAATGAGGACGCATTTGAGGACGTGAGAATGAGTATCCTTGGAATTTGGACAGTACTCGTCGCTGCACTGTGATGTCATCGACCACAAAATGCACTCTTACAAGCATCCTGCCCCTGGATTCAGATACACCCCGTGTCTACTACGGTGCTATTAGAAACTAATTTGTTCAGTTTAGGAGCAAAACGTTGATTTATGGGTAACTCTATTTATAACTGGGTGACTCTTTAAAATGACCTGCCATCGTCCTCTTTGCCTCCACCTTCGTCTGATCAATTTTTATTTATTTTTGTTTTTGTTTTTATGTCCACTGCAATTGCTCCAGGTTCAGCCACACACAGCTCACTGCCTCAAACACGTGGTGTAGAATAGGTGTAGAAGACTTTTTCATGTTCATCGACATGTACACTGGAAAAATAACGTCCATAGGCTCGAGTTATATGTTTTTTAAAGAAAATGAGAGGTTCCCGCCATCGCCATTTTGACCGTGTCACTTGTCTTGTCACGCCCAGACAATCCAAAAATGGGAAAAGGGGTGGTGCTGTTCTGGTTTAAACAGGGTTGGAACAAATGAACCAGTGTAGCTACTAGCTAACTTAGCTCAACCAAGAAGCTAAGAAGGGGCTTCTGGAGAGCCGACCCAAGAGGCCGATTGGTTTCCATGCGGGGCTGTAGTCATGCTGGTCATCTGTGGAGCTATAACAGGGGTATTCGGCTCCTGTCCTGGAGGGCACATTTTAATGGTTTCTTTGCTTTAACACACTTGATTGAGTGGTTGAATAACTAGTGCAGCAGCTCATCTCTGCAGAAGCCTGTTAATTACCTGCTGGTTAAAATCCTGTGATGTCATGTTCCGCCTCGGTCGGAGATCAGCAGGAGATTAGCTAAATGCTAACTCAAGCTAACAGAGGCAGGGTTTGCCACAGAAAATGAGTTAAGCCTGGCAGATTTGGCCGTCAGAGGGGAGCGAGAGGGCGGTAGGTCGCGCGCTCCGTCCCGCAGTGCTCCTTCGTGAGAGCGGGGGTGGGTGTGGGGGTGTAACGATTCGTTAGTCACATCTGAAGTAATGGCCCATAAAATGTGAGATTCCATAGGAAATATGAAATCAATTTGATGGATCTGTGAATATTACTTTAAGCAGAAGATTGGAACTTTTTATTGCAGGGATTAGATAACACTTCGTATTAACTCCAAGAAAGAGAGAGAGTCAAGTTTAAAAAGTTACAAGATTTATTTCTAAACAATTTAAACAAGACTAACTTTAAACACTATGTGTATGATGTAACTAAGGTGGAGTAAGACTGAGGATGGTGTGTGTGTGAAATACCGTAAATCCTCTAATATTAGCCTGTATTCAATTAACGGCCGGGTATCACATTTTGGCCGGTGTTGGAGTCGGCGGAGGTGAATAATGGCCGGTGTCGGAGTCTAACCCTAACTTTAACCGTGAGGAGACGAAGAGGAGGCGAAAATTTGATTTCAAGTTCAAAGAGAACGTGCTGATTATGCTGCAGAACACTCTGGGGAGCAGTAGCAGGGGTTGTATGAACTAGTCACTAGTCGACTTCATCGCTCTATAGTGACTTGTTATGCCTGTCATCGACTAGTCACCGTCACGTGATAATGACCGGCAAGATGCAGTCCACGGAAAAGACAGCAACCTGCTGTCAGCAGGGGACAAGCTCCTGCACGTTGGGACGCAACGTGCTGTGCCAGAGCATCGGTACTGGCACCCGCCGTAAAACGGACAGTTAACGAAATTGTGACATTTACCCTCTTGCAATTTAACCTTCCCCTCACCCCCATCCTAACCTTAACCAGCTTGCGCATGCAAAGCTCTGATTGTTGACGCACTCCAGACATCTGCGTCCTGAGCACGGCCACAGTAACGTTATCAAATCAGGTGTCACCACCTCAAAAACTAACTTAACACGCGATCGTTCATGTCGGCTCATTTCCTTTAATGTTTTCTGTCTTTTATTCTTTTATTTGTGCCTGATGCTTTTCACTGCAGCGGATCAGGATGCATCACCTGTTTTGTCCTCGGTGATGCACCTAACTGATGCGGCCGGCAAGCACTCCGCTGTTTTTGCGGTCGGTATATCTTTTAGAACTGCAGTTCAAAGGTAACTCATGAGGTGAATATACAGGTGCTGGCCAGTAAATTAGAATATCATCAAAAGGTTGAAAATATTTCAGTAATTCCATTCAAAACGTGAAACTTGTACATTATATTCATGCAATGCACACAGACCAATGTATTTCCGATGTTTATTACGTTTAATTTTGATATTTATAGGTGACAACTAATGAAAACTCCAAATTTGGTATCTCAAAAAATTAGAATATTCTGAAAAGGCTGAATATAGAAGACACCTGCTGCCACTCTAATCAGCTGATTTACTCAAAACACCTGCAAAGGCCTTTAAAAGGTCCCTCAGTCTTGTTTTGAAGGCACCACAATCATGGGGAAGACTTCTGACTTAACAGCTGTCCAAAAGACAATCATTGACCCCTTGCACAAGGAGGGCAAGACACAAAAGGTGATTGCTAAAGAAGCTGGCTGTTCGCAGAGCTCTGTGTCCAAGCACATTAACAGACAGGCGAAGGGACGGAAAAAATGTGGTAGAAAAAAGTGTACAAGCTCTAGGGATAACCGCACCCTGCAGAGAATTGTGACGACAAACCCATTCAAAAATGTGGGGGAGATCCACAAAGAGTGGACTGCAGCTGGAGTCAGCGCTTCAAGAACCACCACGAGGAGACTCATGAAAGACATGGGATTCAGGTGTCGCATTCCGTGTGTCAAGCCACTCTTGAACATGAAACAGCGCAAGAAGCGTCTCGCCTGGGCCAAGGACAAAAAGGACTGGACTGATGCTGAGTGGTCCAAAGTTATGTTTTCTGATGAAAGCAAGTTCTGCATTTCCTTTGGAAATCAAGGACCCAGAGTCTGGAGGAAGAGCGGAGAAGCACAGAATCCACGTTGCATGAGGTCCAGTGTAAAGTTTCCACCGTCAGTGATGGTGTGGGGTGCCATGTCATCTGCCGGTGTTGGCCCACTCTGTTTCCTGAGGTCCAGGGTCAATGCAGCCATCTACCAGGAAGTTTTAGAGCACTTCATGCTTCCTGCTGCTGACCAACTTTATGGGGATGCAGACTTCACCTTTCAACAGGACTTGGCACCTGCACACAGTGCCAAAACCACCAGCACCTGGTTCAAGGACCATGGTATCCCTGTCCTTGATTGGCCAGCAAACTCGCCTGACCTTAACCCCATAGAAAATCTATGGGGTATTGTGAAGCGGAGGATGCAATACGCTAGACCCAACAATGCAGAGGAGCTGAAGACGACTATCAGAGCAACCTGGGCTCTCATAACACCTGAGCAGTGCCACAGACTGATCGAGTCCATGCCACGCCGCATTACTGCAGTTATTGAGGCAAAAGGAGCCCCGACTAAGTATTGAGTGCTATACATGCACATTCTTTTCATGTTCATTCTTTTCAGTTGGCCAACATTAGAGAAACAAACATTTTTTCATTGGCCTTTAGAATATTCTAATTTTCTGAGATACCAGATTTGATGTTTTCATTGGTTGTCACCTATAAATATCAAAATTAAACGTAATAAACATCGGAAATACATTGGTCTGTGTGCATTGCATGAATATAATGTACAAGTTTCACGTTTTGAATGGAATTACTGAAATATTTTCAACCTTTTGATGATATTCTAATTTACTGGCCAGCACCTGTATATGAACCCAGGTAGCAGTTTCTCTTTAGGATTGAGAGGAGATGCAGGAAGATAATAAACAGGCAGGACAGAAAAATAGTCAAATAAAAACAAGTTAGTTTTTGTACCTGGTGGTTGCAACAAACAGACACCATTGAAGGTAATCAGAAGTGAGGAACAGAAAATGAAATAATTATTTTAATGTTTAGAGCAGCAGGAACTCTGAGAGGCTCCAGGCGCATCAGTGAGTTTGTGGCCGCTGCACAGGGGGAGGGGGGAGAGGGCTGAAGCAGAAACTACCATTGTTAAAGAGCAAGTAACGTCTAAATTAACTTTTTTTTTTTGCTGATGAACTGTATAAATGAGTGTCTAATAGTGTTTTAAATGTGTGTATTCATTATTTTAGCATTTTGGAGCATTTTCTTTAAAAATTAAAAATTCTGCCTAAATATCACAGTATAGCTCCACCTTCAGCTTAAAACATAGAATTTGACTCATTTTGAATAAATTTTAGCCAATGGCTAAAGAGTAAGATACTACGTAAACCAGTAGAGTACTACGTAGCAGCTCTGTGTCAAAGTTATAAAAGCATCGAGAGTCTCGGCCACGCCTTGTGGCCAGTTGGGAGTTGGATTTGCAAGCGAGTGTAGGAGGTTAGCCGTAGTTCAGCATTAGCATATCCTAGTCTTTAGCATAGCTTTTAGTGTTATAAATACTTATTTATAACAATGATCACACACTAGGAATGTTATAAAGTGCCTATATAGGACAGTTTCTTTTGTATATTATCTGACTTTATAAACTCCAACAACGATGTGCTTCTATTTTTTTTTCAGGCTGAATCTACCCAAGACATTGGCTGTCAGACTGATTTAGCTGCATGAATGCACTTGTCCAGGCTGACGTGAAGCCTTACCCGTAGCAAAGGTGAATTATTTTTAATAATCTTCTATGTAAACATTTTATTATTACCTTCTAGTTTTAATTTGTTTTACAGATTATTGTTACACGTGATTTTATGCTCTTTTAAACATTTATAAATGTGCTGCTACTTTGTTTTTTACATAGCCACCCAGTTTAGAGCTCCCAGCCGCAGTGTGTCTTGTGACACGGGGACCATGACGGAAATTCATCTTCCAGAAAGTCCCAGAGCAGCGTCCACACCCCTGAAAAGACCAAGATGTGAGGTGTCTGCTGTTGATTCCAGCTTCCACCTCAGTGGCAGTGCAAGCTCAGTGAACTGTTCAAGGTAAAACAAATTAAAACATTTCAGAATTTTTAAGATATTAACAATTAAATAAGTATGTGATTACATCATGACATCATGAAGGAGAATACTGATTCTGGCCCTGTGACACTTGGTGGTGACGTGTGAGCTGATTCACCTGGTAAATAACTTCTACATTAAATATTTTGTTTTTGCTATCAAAAGTAAATTAACTAATAACCTGCATTATTGCAGGACACTCAGCAAAATATGGACTCTACACCATGAGGCAGGCACACGTTAATACTCTATAAGAGCACATAAGGTGAGCAACACCACATATTATTTTTATTACTGTACACTGTCCTGGATTTGTTTTCTTTCTGCATGATTTGTTTTCTTTCTGCATCTCATTAGCCTGGCTGATCACCTGATAACTCCTGTCATCTGGTTGTGACAGCATGAGGATGTCCTCACACACCTGTAACCTATCAGCTCATCTGGCAGAATAGAGAGAGAAGAGACAACACCACATCTCCTGTTCCTGGAAAGCCTTCAGCCATCCTTCGATGACTGAGAACCTCCATCAGCTCTGTCTCCTGTCTGCCTACAATTATTATAATAAATATTGTGTTTGACAAGTTTTTTGTGCTGCCAAATGTCTCATTTTGATTCCAGTTTTGATATTTTAATGGATATTTATAAATAACATTGATTATCACATTGTTGCATGTTTAATGAGCTCTATTGTGATGAATTAAACTAGCACCTCACTGTTAAAAGCTCGTTTTAATTTCAAACATGTTTAAGTATTTATGGACATGAACAAAAACAGGAAATATATAAATTGAGATTTATTTAATTAATATAACAAATAAGGGAGAGAAAGTCATTGAAAGGCACATTCTTCCGGAAGCGCCTGATCCTGACGACACCAGCAGAGACCAGCTGCAGACACCAGAGGACCTAGAACCAAGAGAGCAGCTGTTATCAGTAAATAATGAAATCAGGGCAGTTTTAGTGAGCTGAACACATTACAGAATAATTTTCTCATGGGGTAGTTTCATAACTTTCTATGCAGCAGACTGTAACTTGAGCCCAGAGCTCCTGGAGAGCTGCTATCCAGCACGTTTCAGTGGTTTTCCTGCTTTAACAGGTTAGATTAGCTGTTAAGCAGCTCAGCTATTTGTTGCTGATTAAAACCAGGTGTGTTGAAGCAGATAAACCTCTAAAACATGCTGAATACTAGTTCTCTAGGGCCATGGAGCCAAACCCTGCAGCTAATCCAATGCTATGGCTAACGGCAACTTACCATTCAGAGCAGGTTCTGTTGGGTCGGTTCCGCTAGTTTCAGGCAACTCACAAGCTCAAAACAATAAGGCTCAGGTCCGCTTGTCCCCTCCAAATAGACTTGGACCCTTTCTTCTCGAGTATCTGGGTAAGGAGGGGGAGAAACGTCCTCCACTTCTTATGACTGCTCAGAGTGAAGGGAGCTAGCTTCGTCTAGTTAGCCATCGTCTTCGTCACTGCCGCGGCTCCGCCCTCTCGGTCCTCCAGGCAACGCCTACTAATGTTGCATTTTTTAAAATTGATACATGGGTGGAGAAGGACTCCGAGGCACACTTGACCTGCTCTTTAAAAGAAATGTGTTTACCTTTGAAAATGTGGGCGCAATTTTAATTGTCAAAAACTCCAGCGAACCATTAGTTCATTTTGCTCAAATAGAAATTGAGGCCTGCCTCTAATTCTGGTCCTCCTTCCAATAAAAGCCTGGAGCTTGATGAGCTCGAGTCAAATACAGGCCCGGGCCTGTATTAGAGGATTTACGGTATGTTCAGAACCAGCAAATCCGGAGAGACCATTAGTTCTGAGTGGGAGTGAAATGGTGTTTCGCTCTAACCTTTGGTTTGGAGATTATAACACACATTGAGACGCCATCTGTCGGCCTACGTACCCCAACGGAAGTCCCTGTTTTGATCAGGAGGTGTCGAGGTCCAGCTTGGACCTTGTCTGGAACCGAAGCCTGTAGCTTTTTTTTTTCTTGAGATACTCCCAGGTCACGACAGTTTTATTGGTATCTAGCGAGACCCTGAAGGGGTCGTGATGGTTCAGCTTTTATTCTGAAGGAACCGTTGCAGCAGGTGGAACATGCAACAGATTTAATCCAGCTTGTTGTAAGGTTCTTTCGGCTTTAAGAGGAAAGTTACGGATTGGCCACTCCGACAACTTCTCTAGAACGCTTGGAACTGAAGTTAAGATGACGTGGGGCATAGTTTTATAATTTGGATGTTTTGATTTACTGTCGAATCAGAATTTGCCACAAAAGGGGATTATACAAGCACCAACAAAACCACGCCTCGCGTCAGATCTGGAAGGTTCTGATTGGATCAGAAAAAGGAAATGTGTCATGTGACTTTAGCTTTACGTGTGATCAGTGTAGTGTAAATATTTAAAGTTATATTACTTATTATAACACTATCATAGGATTATAATTTCAAGTAATTAATATTCTCATTTCAGAGATTGATTGAACATTAGCTTCACATGATTATTTGGACTAACAAAGTTATTTGATTATTATTTAATAGAGTTCTTCATCTTCTTTTTTCTTTTCTGTGCTGTCCGAGGAAGCAACAGTTTAGATAAGAGCACACTGCAGGAGTGCCCTTGGCCCATATCCTGTAGATTAGGTTTGTGTCAGAAACTTGTGTTTCTGTTTGGGCAGAGCAAATAGAGCAGGGCCTTTAGGTCAAAAATGGACAATTCATC
>NC_091757.1:20355357-20382857 GCF_043380555.1 Nothobranchius furzeri
CCATCTGACCCTCTATGACAATAGGCAACTGAAAAGACATCCAATTGCCTGGTGACCCTAAGTCCACCCCCTCACACACACACACACACACACACACACACACACACACACACACACACACACACACACACACACAGAGCTCCCAAAGAATGCAGCTGGAGGTCAGATCAGGAGGCGTTCACACTCGGCCCTCCGTTACTCCCCTCCATCAGCTGTCAGACGTGTTGTTTATGTTTGGTTGACATCTTATCTGTTTGTTCTGTAAATGTTTTGTTTTTATTAAAGATGCTTACCAAACACTTTGAATTCCTGACAAAGGCTGGGGCGTAAAACTGCAACCTGCCACTAGGGGGAGCATTGGCCTCATAAAGGTTGGTTTATGCTTGACGCGTCCGCGAGGTCCGCACGGCTCCGCGCGGAAAAGTTGCGTCATTTTGCGTCATTTTAACAACCACGCCCCTCCACCGCGTCTCCGCACGGCCCAAGATTTCCGCAACGCGCACCTCGGAAAATTTCTAACCACGCGGACGGTCGGACGCGGAAAAACATGGCGGACCGGCACGGCAGAGGTTCGTAACTACAGACATTTGTATGATTCAGCTCTCAGAGATCACCGTGATCAACATGTTGTTAATAATTCTTGGAGAGAAATAGCTCACACTGTCGGAAAAGACGAGGACGCTGTTAAAAATGCTGAAATGCCATGTTGTAAACAGTAATTTCTACTTCTACTATGGTGTAGTGTTGGATGCATGCCGTAGAGCTCCATGCTGCCCCCTACAGTTTGGGAGAATATTGGCTCACCGCAGAGACGAGCCGCACAAACCATAAACGCTGCGAGTTGTGAAGCGCGGTCCATCCGCGAGCCGCATCACCGCGCGGAAAGTGAATGCGTCAAGCATAAACCAAGCTTTACTCAGCAGCATAACCTGCTGTTTAGAGCTAGGTTAGGGTTAACACTGCTTTGTAACTCTGACCTCAGCGAGTGACAGTTCCAGCGTTCCCAGATGTTCATCATGAAAATGCCTTAACCAAACCTCTGAGCAATCACTTTGACAATGAGAAGAAGTCAGAGTCTTACATCCTACAATAAGACCCGGCTCTCCTCAGAGCAATTATGGTGGATTCTGGGAGGCCCTATAAGAGGATTCTGGTCAGTTCGAGCATCTTTAAGTGCAACAGGTCTAAAGACAGGGTTAAAACTCAGTGGTTTCCCACTCTGTGAAAAACAATGTTGCCCAACAAAAATAAATCTGTTGGGCCTTTGCTAATGGCTCCGGCTGTTACTAATACCTGATTAGCACATAAAGTGATTTGAAGGCCGTTTGGGGATTTCCTGACTGAGAACGTCTCTCTGGCTCTTCCTTAATGCTTGATTGGAACCTGAAAGCGTCTCTCATCAGATGGTGTTTTATCTTTAAGCTGAACCTGAAATTGCCTGAAGTCTTCATTCAGATTTCTTCTGGATGGGCTGAGCATCAGTCTGGGGCCCCTGCAGGCCTGAACGCCCTGTTTGTGCTGACAGATGCCTCTCAAATGCTCCAGTAATGAAATGGATTTGAACAAAGCTAGCTGAGATCAAAGCTACCTAACTTCAGTCATATTTGGGAGGCAGATGCAGTAGTGAATACGACAGTCTTGGCTTCCAGCGCTGAGGCTGTCTGAGACTTGTCTCCGGTGGAGCAGCAACGTTATTAAAGAGCAAGTCACCCCTTACAAGAAGCGTACTTCACTCCCACTTCATGTTTGAAAATTGCAACAAATGCTGTTGCCTAGCAGACCGAGAGGGTGGAGCCTCTAAAAAATACACACACTCACGACATTGTGACATCATAATGTACTAGTTTACATCATAGCATACCTCTTAGCCAATAGCGGTGGCAGATTTAAATTCAAATGCAGTGCAGAGTTTTTACCTGACAATGGCACAACACTGACAGTTTCAGGCAGAAAATGTAAATGTTAACTAAAATGCACTAAAGTGCAAATCTATTGACTACACGTGTCTGCAGCACGATTAGACACGCATTTATGTAGTTTATCAGAAAAAATAGTTGATTTGGGGGTGACTTGCTCTTTAAAGCTCTCTTGTTGAAGACAGCAGGTTCCTCCCACTCATCAGGACTTTGTGATTATTTTGTTTGTTCGAAGCGTTCTTCTTGCAGGAGGAACGGTTCTAAAACACATTACAGTTTGAAATGGTTTGAGTTCAGACTTCAGAGTTTATTGTGGATTTTCTCTCTAAAAGGCTCTGGTGTAAACACACATCCTCCTAAACCTGTCAATGTGTCGCTGAAAGTTCTGGAACGCATTTAACAGGAAAAGGCAGAAGAACCTTCATCAAGACTCAAACCATGAACTGGAACCTGCTGGAACACCAGAGTCTCCACTCTGGAACCAGTTTTACATCATCAGGAGAACCAAGAATGAAGGTCCTGGTCAATGAGACCTAAGTGGAGGAGAACCACCTCCAGATTCTGTAGCTTCACCTGTAACCATCTGCTAGACCCGGGTGGGTGGTCCAATGGGAGAATGAGCCTAGAAACACATCAGAACTGGTTTCAGATTGGATCGTGAAGCTTCTGCATCCTCTAGGTATCACTCACACTCCCCTCAACTGGTTTCAGTCTTATCTCACCGGCCACACTCAGTTTATTCAGTTAAAATCTTTTTCTTCATAACCCTCCCCAGTCATCTCAGGTGTACCCCAGGGTTCTGTCCTGGGGCCCCTTCTCTTCATAATATACCTTCTCCCTCTCAGTAATATCTTCCGCATATTTGGCATCCAGTTGCACAGTTTCACGGATGACACCCAGCTCTATATTTCCAGCAAACCTAATTCCATTCTCCCGCCTTCATCCCTTACCCACTGCCTCTCTGACATCAAATCTTGGTTCACCTCAAATTTTCTTAAACTTAACGGCAATAAAACCGAGATTCTTGGTACAAAATCCTCCATCTCCAAAACTGACAGCAGTTCTTTAAACACTGACAGTGCCACAGTCTACCCCTCTCCGCAGGTTAAGAGTCTGGGTGTCATCCTCGACAGTTCACTGTTTTCCATGCCCACATCGATAACGTAACTCGGTCAGCCTATTTCCACCTTCAATCCAAAAATCGTCTTCGCTCCCCCCTGACCCCTCATGCTGCAGCCATTTTCGTCCACAGCCTTGCCACTTCCCGTCTTGACTACTGTGGTTCACTTAGTTTTGGTCTCCCCAATAAACTCCTTCATAAACTGCAAATGGTCCAGAAATCAGTGTTATCACCGGAACCCCTTCCTTTCTCCACATCACCCCTGTTCTTTAGCAGCTCCACTGGCTTCCAGTTAAATTTAGGTCCACCTTCAAGATCCTCCTCAGCACCTTCAAAGCAATACATAATCTTTCTCCTCCTACATAACAGACCTCATTAATATTGCTACCCCATCATGCTCACTCAGATCCTCTTCTCTCCACCTTGTTGCTCGTTCTGCACGCCTTTCAGCCGCTCTGCTCCCCGTCTTTGGAACGCACTCCCCCAGACATCAGAAACATTGACTGCCTCTCCCTTTTCAAATCCAGACTCAAGACTCATCTGTTCTTAACTGCTTATGACTCGTGACTTGTTGATCTGTTTTTATGACTGTTTTTATTTAATTCTGGTATTTTACTGTATTTTATTGTGTTTTATCTTGTAAAATTACCTTGGGTGTTTTGAAAGGTGCTTTTAAATAAAATGTATAATAATAATAATAATAATAATAATAATAATAATAATTATTATTATTATTATTATTATTATTATTATTATTATTATTATTATCCTTCCCTAAAGCCCCATCAACCTGAACGGGCATTTATGAACTAAAAACTGAGTCAGAACCAGGAAGCCAACTAGTTTAAATGAACTTTAAGTAGAATCCTGACCCAGAGAGAAAAATCCAAAATAAACCTAAATGTTCTTTTAAAACATTTAAGATACAGAATAATTCCATAGTTTCAAATTTCTGATAAAAAAGGAAAACTCAAAAATGAGTGGATGTTTTATATCCTTTCATCTATAAAGACTAAACCAAATGAAGAATTTGGACTGAGGTTGGTAACTTGGTAGGTTTAGTAACCAGAGGACAAAACAAAGTCCAGTTTAAGTTACCTTTGATGATCCGGTTCTGTAGGGTTTTAACAGCTTCTTAGATGATTAGGTCAACGCCTCTGGTGCTTTGGACATGAGTGGAAATCATGGCCTTGTTCCAACCAGCACAGCTAATATTAGAAGAATAAAAGTCACTTTTCCTAGTTCTGAACATGGGTGTTTGATAAATTAATTGTTTTGTAAATCCCTTAAAAGAAGAAACAATCACATTAACATATCTTTCATTTTAAGATGTGAGTAAATGTTATGGCTCCAAGAGAAAATGTATAGTAGCAGAGATCATGTCAAAGATTCCTACAGCAGTAAACGTAGACCTCTTAGTTCATGCAGATGTGTTCTCCAGGTCTTCCACAAGAGGGCGCTCAGCGTGCTAAGGAGCAGACAGTTGTAGCTACAAGGCTTGACCACCAGGTGGTGCTGCTGTGGTGTCTGCTCAAGAACACCTGCAGAATCCACAACACACTCAGGTGTGTTTGACTCTTCACCTCATCACTGAAGATAGATTTAAAACAATAAAATACACAAACTAAATTAGAATTAAGGAACTAATTGAAAGACAAAAGCAAGGACGAGTTTAATATTGGAGGGGACACATTTTGGAAATCTAACTAATCTGTTGTAGGTTAATATATAGGTCAACCTCACTGAAAATAATACATTTAATGATTATTTCTGATCCTAACGTGTCACTGAGTGTTTCATGCAGGCTGGACATGAACATAATCTCCTACCGCTATCTCCTGCAGTAGCTTCTGATAGAAAATCTGATAGACAGTGAAACTCTAGGATTAGAAAAGTCTGACAGATGTGACTCAGGGCGTAAGGCAAAGCCCAGAAAGACAAGAAAATAACTTTTATAGCCCAGTTCACTAACATTCTGGTATTTGTTTTTGTTTTTTTATCGGGGACCCATGAGCCAGCCAGAAGGGGAGGAGACTTGGGCTGCCCATTAGCCAGATCCAGGTGATTACCAGCCATCGTGGACGTTTTAATTATAAAAAAGCTGTTTATGTGTCAGTACTGTTTTATTTTTATTTAATAGTATGAATGTAGGATATATTATCTTATTCATACGGGTAGAGATGTGTAGACAGATTTAATACAAGACTAAAGCTGTGAATATTCAGTCTGAATTGATCTGACTCTCATCAGAATGTTTTAAACGACATCATCCAACAATGCTGGCGCACAATCAGAAAAATCTGTTTGCTTCTGACAGAATGAAAAAAGAAATAATTCACTCACTACAACAGCTGGAACTACATTATTATTCAGACGGACAAAAGAAAAAACAGTGGCCAAAACTGCCGTCTAAATGCACCAGAAAGCAGAGTTTAACACTTATTTTTCTAATATTTCTAAGGAAGCATTTATTTTATTCTTAAGCCGTACTGCCCAGCCCTACTTGTTATGGGGATTAAATACATTCAACTGTGTTCACTTATTATCACATCCAAGTCTTCCTCTCATCAGCCACTAAAACCATCTCACTCTTCACTGTCTCACCCTCAACAGGTCTGGCTCTCCCTGTCTCACCCTCAGCTGATTCCTGCTGAACTTCATCTAATCTCTAATATAAAAAGAGTGGACATGAATAAGGAGTAAAAATACTGTTGGAAGACTAGTGCAATGTTAAAATAATTGTTGTTATAGTATTATTTAGTCGTGTTCACTTGTTATCATGCTCGAATCTTCCTCTCATCATCAACCATCTAAAACCTCACCCTTCATTGTAGCACATACCTGCACCTCTATGGAGTTTATTTTGTGTCTTTATTATTCAATCAAATAAAATGTGTTCAAACAAAATAAATAAATTATTGAAACCTTAATTTTAAAAACTGCAATAATAATAATAATAAATCAAGCAAAGACAAAAAAAAAGACCGCAAACACTTCTAACTGAAATCATATTATTTTTGTTTAAATTTTTTTTTTTTTTTTTTTTTTTTTGCTTTCAAAGAGACGAAAAATTTGAAACCGGAAGTTCGTTTGAGTGAAGCAGTATTTTATTTTGAAAAACCAGAAAATTTGTTTGCAAATCTCCATCTTTTCCTTTTAAAACTTCTCTTTTTGTTTGTTGGAATTGTATTTTTTTTTGTTTGCAACGGAATCGTGCATCGTGGGCGGGGTCTACTACTGCCAATGAAAGACCTTTCTTTATTGGCTGGTGACTCGGAAGTGAGCCCCGCCATTTTTTACAGGTATTGAACCTCTCCGCTTCACCCCCAAATTCCACTACCTCCGCTCCGACAGGAACGCCGGAGCAAAATTGGTCCCGTTCTAGTCAATCAGAGCAATTCCACTACTGTGGCCGTGCTCCGGCAGTGCGGCGCCGTGCGCCGCCCTCTGTTCCGGCGTCCGGCAAAAATAGAATCGATCCTATTTTTGCCGGACGCCGGAGCACCTCCGCAGTAAATGGACAGAAATTACAACCGCCCAACAGGAAAAGGAGCAAGCACAACTTCCGTTTTTCACAATAAATCGATAAACAAAAGGCGTTTTTTGTTTCATATGCACAGGTTTAACAACTTTTAACAACTATCAATGGTGGCTGAAGTTTAAATGCACAAAAGTAAGCCATAAATACAGTTTCTACTATCAAAGTAGTCACACTTTGTTGATCCAAACACTGCTGATCTCTCAACACAAATGATGGGCAGATTAAACAGTTCATGCCGATGCTTCTCCCACACAACGGGAGTTTGGATCTAACTTCCGCGTTTATTGCTCGGACTGTATCGCAAGATCTCGAAAATCCTGCGCATGCTTGTTTGCCCACCTCAGGTCTCCGCACCGGAGCGGAGCCGTTGTAGAGCGGGTACCAGTAAAAATTGAGTTCGGAAGCGAGCGGCTGCGGAAGGCGGGGGCGGACCGGAGCGGAGGTAGTGGAATTTGGGGGTTAGTCACGCCCTTCTACTTTCAGTCCATGGGTCCCCTGGACAATAGTTGCTGACAATCAGGCGCCACTGGACCCTGTGGCCACCACCAGCAGGCAACGAGGGTTAAGTGTGTTTCACAAGAACACAACAACCGAGACAAACGGGAGAGTGTTCAAAACAGCCAATTATAAGAATTTATAGAGGTCATTGTCAGATGACGTATCAGGTGCTGTAGTGCGTTGTGTAACGGAATGAAAAGACTGTTTTCCCCCCCTCCTCTGACACAGAACTGTGCTGCATGAGATATTGCCCCAAGTTCTCATGCATCTGCTCTAAACTGCTTCCTTTCCAGCCAAGAGAAGAATGAAAACAAAGGACTCATTCTTTTTAATAAATCAAAGAACTCTATTTTTAATAAAGCTAATCAAACAAAGTGTTAGTCAATAACAAGATGTGACCAATCTGTGAAATGAAAATATTAATTACTTTATTATAATCCTATATAATATAATAAGTAATATGGCTTTAAATGTTTCCACTAGGACTCCTCTCACATAACGTTAAGACATAACACATTGCTTTTACTGATCCAATCAAAATCTGCCAGATCTGACGGACACGTGGTTTCGGTGTTGTTTGGTAAATCTGCCATCTTTTCATTCGACCATACACCAAAACATCCGAATTATGAAACTATACCCACGTCATCTTTAACGCAGTTCAAAGCGTTCTAGAGAAGTTGTCGGAGTGGCCAATCCGTAACTTTCCTCTTCACCCGAAAGAACCAACGACAAGCTGGATAAAATCTGTTGCATTTTACCAACTGCTGCAACGGTTCTTTTCAGAATAAAAGCTGAACCATCACGACCCCGTTTTGGGTCTTGTTAAGACGCCGATAAACTGTCGTGACGCGGTAGTATCTCAAGACTGGTGGCCAGGCTGCCGCGGCTGTTTCTATGGGCTTCGGCTGCAACCTCCAAGCTGAGCCTCTACACCTCCTGATCTAGATGGGAACTTCCACAAGGGTTCGTAGACTGACAGATTGGCGTCGAATGTGTTTATGAATCTCCTAATCTAAGCTTAGCTCGAAGCATCACCTTCACTTCCCATCAGAACTAATCGTTTCTTTGGATTTGCTGGTTCTGAACGACATTCCACACTTCACCTTAGTTACACCATACATTTAGTGTTAAAGTTAGTCTAGTTTTAATTTGTTTAGTAATAAATCTTTAAACTTTAAAAACTTGACTCTCTTCTTTTGTCTCTGAGTGAATACGAAGTGGTTACAAAAAAGTTCCAATCTTCTGGTTAAAAGTACCCACAGATCCATAAGGTTGATTTCATATCCAATATGGAATCTCATGTCTTATGGCTCATTAATTAACATGTAAATTAATTTCTTTACAGTTGCATAATGGGATAGCTAGGTGTGTAAACAAAGGAAGCGTTGGTTGCTTTGTGTCTTGTGAGTAGGGATGTTCCGATCGATCGGCCACCAAAATTTGACCAATTTCCGTGAAAAACTTGTGCTCGGCTGATTTACGATCTACCCGGTACTCCTTTTAGAGCCGATCAAACCAGCCGATCACAACTTACTGCAGACGACAGAGTCCCAGTGTGTAGCTGCAGCATCACGTCTCCCTCACCCGCATGCGTGCAGTGGCAAAAGTGTTAACTTTTACTCCGTCTGTGAGAGTGATGTAAACACGTGAGAAGCTTGTTAAAATGCATCAACAACGATGAAAGAACAAACTCTACTCGGATTGAAGGGCATTGTTGTTACTATACTGCAGAAATAAAAAAGACAGTCGGAGCAGTCAACAGACTCAGCTGCACTAACCAATCAAAAACCAGACCAACTAACCTGAGAAGTGACTGAAGTTATCATGCTGGATGCCTTTCTGTGGTGGATGACACTGTGTTCAGCCCACTAGCATCTGCTATGAGTAATGAATTCCGCTGCTGTTTCTCACCGGTATCAGATGATGGAGGGCTCTAGTTTCATTGCAACGTTTGTGTCAGCGGCATCGACATACATACAGCGGACACGGTAGTGTCGTGGAGGGGGGTGGGCCATGTCTGGGCTGACGTAGCTGACGGTGTGCGCGGCGCGCCGAGCGGCTGTGATGCACATTTTATGCATTTGGAGAGGTGGGCTGGATGCTTTGCTTTTACAGGATTTTTTTTTTTGTCTGAGATTTTGCCACATGAATTACCACTGTTGTGCATGTATCCTTATGAAAGAGTCCTACGTTGAGAGGTAAATATCAGAAGTGCAGGTAATGCATTCTGGTGCCGGTCCACTTAATGCACAGGTGTAGACTAAATATTAATGAGCGATGAATGACATTTAAATTGTGAATTCTTACTTTATATTTTAGAAATAAAAATGACGGGGGAAACATTACGATGTCTTTTTAAACAAAAATTTCTAGCGACCTGCCTGCTTCACTTACGTCGCTGCTTATTAATGTCCGTCCGAAATTACGGTGTCCCACCCAGAAATGAAAACCTGGCGCCGTGCCTGGTCTGGAAATGATCTCTGGCCTCCATCACAAGTTTAATCCAGTAACAGATGCGTTACTTCTTTTTTTTTCATCCATCCATTTTACTCTGATTCTGCTTTAACTTCTGCTGCAGCTTTCCCTAGCAACACTAGTCATACACCTAAAATGGCGCTAAGCGGATGTGGTTGACATGCAGGTCACATGTCTGAGAAGGAGTGATTACCACGTGTGCGGCCATCGTCTCTGTGATCAATAGTTTTAGCAACATAGCGACTTCAACAGATACAAAATTACAGTAGGGAAATGTAGCTCATGCACAAACAGGTGTTCAGCTTAATACCCTGTAGGTGTGTATGTATGGTGTATTTTTTGTTGAAACCAGCATGTTCTTCAAGGTTACTCACATGTAAAAGTTAAAAGTACGGTATAATAACAGTATTCTTAAAAGTATGCTCTCTCATTCAAGAGTATGTAACTGAGTAAACTGTGCTGTGTACGTGTTAGCGTAAAAAGAGGACCAAAACATTTACTCTTTTGTATTTTCAGAGCTTCGAGGAGAAATAACACGTGTTTGGGGGAGCATACTCCCATCCTCTCTTGTGTGAGCAGACACTGTGCTCCTCCCTCTTTCTCGGTCGATGTCCAAGCGAGCAGAGCGCGCCGTGCACTCCAGCGTGCAGCCCTGCTATACCACATGAAGGCGGACCAATATTTCCTACTCGGTAAATGTGGAGGACACCCACTCTGACAGATTTGGATGCTACCGGTTAAAAAACAAAACTGATGCAGAATCGTTTATGTCCGCACCTCGATGCATCGATAATTTGATTATTTTCCTCAGCTCTAGTCAAAGTCACGTACGGATTTAGGGTCAAGTAGCAGCAGGAGCAGACCCGGCGCCAGAGGACTTCACCTGGAGGGCAGTGGGTTTCTCTAGGGGGGCCCAGTAAACCGTTTTTTATCAACCCCTTTGCATGTTTATAATCTGTCCGGTGGACGTTACATACATACACTTCCGGGTCAAATCCGTCGTTTTGCATCACCAACTTGTTCTACATAACAAACTGAAAAGCTAAGATTCTTCATTGTTTTATTCCGATTATGTATGCCAATTAAAGATGCAATCAAAACTTAAGACAAAGTAACCAATTTTACTGAACCAATACTTGCAACTCACCATTCTTAGCTGCGCCTGCACACCACAGAGTCACCATCTCAAAACAATCCTTACGTCCAGTTAATGTTCTCCAATAACGTACTTAGTCCAAAAGTCTTCTTCCAAATCCTGCCCTGCAGCTTGATACCTTAGTAAATTCTTTTTGCACGTATTTCTCATAACGTTTACATCACGAATACTAGTTAGCATCAGGTTAGCATGCTATACTCTTGGCTGCGTGCTTCTTCTTCTGGGTAAACATTGACTTGGTGCGTTACTTCCACCAGCTGGTAAGAAGTGTATCCTAGGTCTTCTAAACAAGATTTAGAAAATCTAGAGTGTTTTCTTTCTAAAAAGAGAACAGACAACCCTGTATTTAAGATGGTTCAAAGTTTCAACTTTAATATGCGTTTTAAAACATTTGAATCAAAAGGACAGCAGACAGCCACCCCTGAATTCAAAATGGTAACAAAGAGTTTGATGAGGAATAAGAACTAAACTGTCTGCAGGGGAAACAGTATGCTGCATCTGTTTTCACTTAATACTCCAACTATGTTCTATTTTGGTACCATGATGAAGAAAAACTGCGTTTTTTCCCAGAGAAAAGTCGAACTGGATAATTTTCCAGGCGCACCTGATTAGGCTTATCCACCCCGAGGTCATCTGAACAGTGATTTATGTTGGTGCTGCTGCCTCTCGGTGGCGCAATTGCCTGCTGAGACTGTGCTGGAGGCACGGAGAGAGGAGGAACAGAAGCGCTTGTAGCTGCAACTTCTGGCTGCACTGGCCTTTTTGATGATGCGTCATCCCTGCTTGTGCTAGCATTGTTTTTCTGTTTGCTAAACCAAGCTCTGATATCCATTTTAGCAAGCTACTGTACCAAAGCGTCTTCTTCTACTGTATCTAAAACTGTCAATTAGTAACCTAGAGCACCCTCTGTTGGTCATCTTGAGCCAATACATTTGCATGAGGTGTTGTAATCTGTCCTGGGCGGGCCAGATCGGCAAATGGGTGGGCCGGGTCCGCCCAGGCCCAGCCTTGACGCCGGGTCTGAGCAGGAGCATTTAGACAAAACATGATCATGGTGTTTGAGCCAGTCTTAAATCCTCAGTATTATCTGGCAGGGCCAATGTTGACGCTGACACACTGTCTTGCCTGCTGCTTGACATCAACAAGTATGTAGACGAGTGCACTAAAGCGCTATCACCTGCAGTGATTCAAGAAACCTGGAATGGAGCTAGAGCAACTAAAGAAAGTGATGTTGCATTGGCTGCTGCCCTAGCTCTTGCCGCAAGTGCAGCTCAAGAACCACAGTCCTTTGTTCCCACAGGGACCAGGATGAGCTTGCTGAAGCACAAAGGGAAGATAAAACTGTCAGTGAAATCATAAGACTGGGAGAAAATGACAGTTTTAACAAATGATGTCCGAAACACAGTGAGTAAAACAACAAGAAAGATGTTGCAGGAATGGAACAAACTGCACTTCAAAATGAATTAATGTACTGACAGGCAAATGAGAGGTGACAACTAATCCTCCCTGCTAAGTATAAGGAGACTGTGGGTTCACTGGGGGTGTCTGGGACTGGAGGGCCATTGCCCCCCTGTGGAGGTGCTTGGGTTGCCTCGGGGGGTGGACTACTGGTGGTTATGAGTGGGGCCCCTTGGAGGTCTTGGCGGTGGCTGCATTGCCCCTGGGCAGGTCTGGGTGGGGGCCTGGGGGCTCTGGGTGTGGGGGTGGCCAGCCCCGTGGGGGGATCTGGGCGGGGCCTTGGGGGTCGGGTCCTGACATGTATGCTACCGGGGAGAAGGCAGGAACATGCAGCAGTGCCTGATTCGGGTTCAGGGGCCCCGGGTAGACCTTGGCTCCTCTGCTGTCCCATCACAGGGGAGGGGGAAGTCCAGGAGGGGGAGGACCCAACCTTACATGGATGTCCTATGTCTTTTATAGTTCGGAAGTTGTGCAAATGCCGGGATGGGCGTAGATATTCTGCTGGGGTGGGGCTGGGTTGGTGCCCTTGGACTCCGTGAGGCTCTGTGATGCTGCTGCTTTGGGCCCTGGCGGGATGGGCTGGGGTCTCCATGCTCTGGGTGGCATTTTGACAACAGAGGTGCCTATTGAGGCCACTGGGGGAGCTGGCTCCGTGGAGGGCTAAGCCCAACCAGCCATTCCTCCCCATCCCCACATATTTCTCTCCTCCTGCTCCCTCACATCAGCACACAAACATGCACATTGGACCTTGGGGGGTGGACAAGTCAGGGAATGCGGGTATGGACCCCATTTCCGCATTCCTGGGGCAACCTGCCCCCCAAATTTATCTGCACCATAAACACTTCCACCAATGACATTCCATGCAAACACACACTTAGGGCCTTGGGAGTGAGCACATCCAATGGTATTTGGCAGGGGGATTTCTCAGCCTCATCCCAAGTGCCGGTGCCCACTTCCAATTTTAAACTGCACTTAGACACTGAGGGCTGTGAATAGGGTGTGTATGGGGAGCATGAGTGAGTGTTCGGCGTGCATCTTTTTAAGTCTTTGGTTGTATGTGTAAGTGTGAGCATGAGCGAGGGAGTGTGTGACTGTGTTTGTGTATGACTGTATATGTCAGAAGGGGCCTTTGACTCCTCCCTTCTCCTGGGACTTCTTTTGATGATATAGATCTTCATCTCCCCTCCCCCTGCCACACCTGGTGTGGAGTGCGGTGCCTTGGTCTGCCTGGGTTGTGGCTCCCGGGTCAGGGAGTTTAAGATTTTTGGCATCTGCCTGACCAATCCCGGTGGCTGCCTGGTGGGGTCTGCATCTGCCTGACCAATTCCGGTGGCTGCCTGGTGGGGTCTGGGTCCCTGGACTCTGCTGGGTCCCCAGCGGGGGTGGTCGCCCCTGCGTCCCGGGTCATTGGGTCCTGGGCTCGGCCGGCTAGGGGGTGGGAGGCTGCGGGAGGGCCTGTGGGCTTGCCGCCAATATCTCCCAGGACTCTGCCGGCTGCTGGTTGTGGCCCCCCGGAGCGATCCTCTGTGCCTCTCGAGGGGAGCGGGGGCTTTTCTGGTCGCAGTCTCCCTGGAGTTCCTGTGCTCTGGGGCAACTCCTGAATCTCTGGGACTTGGAGCTCCCTCCGTCTCCTGCACACCTTTAGGGGGCAGATCTGTGGCCTCTCACACTCTCTATTGGACGCTCCTATAGAGAAACCTTACATAAACAAGTAAATCTGTAAGGCTTGTCACCAGACATCAATTCTATTTGCTTCACAGCCAGACAGGACACGGAGGGGGAGGAAATAAATAAATAAAAATAAATATATTGTCTACTGTAATATTTAGGATTACAAAACCAGTATACTGTGTTTTTGTTTACAGATTACACATTTTTTTCACGGTATATTCCTGGCAACCACAGCTGCCGGTATTTTACTGTAAACTTGACAGTTTTTTTTACAGTGACACGGAGAGACAAGGGAGACATAGTTACCCTTACATGTTTTTGTTTCGTGTGAAGTAACCAGATTACCAGCCATAATATATGAACACATGTTGTATTCTCAAGATCTATGCTGTGGGTAGGAATCGAACAAATATGTTTATTTTGTTTTCAAATGCTGTCAATTTTTCTCATTGTTTATCAGTAATTTTCACTAACTTATTTGAGCATCTTTATATTTTTCTATATTTAATGGTTGTAAATGTTAAATGTAAAGTAAAATTTGTTATTTTCTCATTGTACTGTCAAATGTCCGGTAAAACACCGGCAGCTGTGGTTGCCAGAAATTTATCGTAAAATGTATTAAGTCAAAATAAAATGCTGTAACTTCTTGTACAGTTTCACCATGTTTTTTACTGTCAAAGGTTTTAATAAGGTTTACCATATTTTTATTTTTACAGTTATTTGCCATAATAAGGTTTATCCTATTACTGTTAAATTATCAACAAATCAATGTAAATATTAATATAACTTTTTTTAACTGTAGAAATCTGTAAAAAGCTATGTAAAGTTGCCTTTTTTTTACATTAAATTACTGTATAATTGACAAATATATTAGTTGTTTTTCCTAGCATGATTCGGTAAAAAATACATTGTCTACTGTAAAATTTAGGATTACAAAACCAGTATACCGTATTTTCATTTACAGATTATACTTTTTTTTCACAGTATATTCCTGGCAACCACAGCTGCCAGTATTAACATGTTTTTGTTTCGTGTGAAGTAACCTTAGTACTAAGGAAAACCCACTCATGCTTGAAGAAAACATTTCTGACACGACACTATAATGACTGAGAATGAAAACAAACATTTCCACTGAACTTCTGCATTTCCCGTCTAACCTGATGGTTTAAAGGCACATAAAGCAGAACATTTCCAGATAAATAACGCAGAAAAGAAAAGGAAAGACACGTTTCAGGGCTGGTGCATGAGAGATTGTTTATTCAGAAGTCACACTTCATAAGGAATAGTTACTTATAGTTATGGAGAGATCAATCCGAGTCCAGGTCCCCTGTGCGACACACCACACACACTCTAGACAAACTTTTTAAACGTTTTCTGATGTCAGCCCAGATCTGGACGAGTGGGGAGTAGAGGGAGGTGGAGGATACAGTCAGTAAAGACGGCTCTCCCTTGCCCTGCCTCCAACATGCCTCCATCTAAAAGGCTAGGTTATCCAGAGTTATCTCTGTAGTTATGCTGCTATAGGCTTACCCCTGGATCACATCAGACGCGGAAGCGCAACGATGCGCTGCGAAGCATCATAGAATGAACAGCGCTTCTGTTGTTAACCTATGGTCTTGATCACATCAGCTGTGAAGTGTGATGAAGTCTCGTGCCGTGCAGCTTTCGTTTCAGCGTGTGCTCTTTTGTTTTTGAGCCCATGTCAAATCTGGCAGAAAGTCAAATCAAAACAGAAGAGGCAGGCCGGTAAATTTTACAAAATAAAATAAAAATTTCAAATTAAAACACTGCGATTGATCAATGTGATCTTTTTTGTGTATCTAAACAAACTAGAGAAATGAAAATGGACAAACACACACACACTCCTGCGGAAAAACAGCATTTCCATTATTTTAAATGCAAATTTTACAGCAAAAGATGGATTTAATAAATGTGAATAAAAACAAATATGTTTAATTCAAAGATAACTATACAATTGTATTGTACAGTATCACTAACTCTGTTATTTACGTACACATTTAGAAAGGAACTGGTCTACAGAACAGCAGCAAGATCAGCTTCTGTTCAAAAACATTGTAAGAAAAAGTCTATTGCGTAAACAATAAACAGGAAATAAATCTCGCACAGTTAGCGTATGTTATTCAGTGTAAATGTCATTTTCCACAGCATCAGTTGAACTAGGATTGCCAACTCCCCAAAAGATAAATAAGGGACTCTTCGCTGGCATGGCCCCCAAATGCTTTGATACGGCCCTGGGTGGGACGGAGTTTTTAAGGTGATCTGAATTGTGTGGAATATATGAATATTATGAGCTTATAAATAATATTTACTTTATAATGTTAAAACATGTAGTGGGATCAATCTACATACGTTTTCCTTTCCAATCTCTTTTTTTTTTTGTTTGTTTTCTTATCCTGTCCTGTCTGTCTCTGGTCCTAAATCTGCCACAAGGAGATGCCGGATAGTTCTCCAGAAAAAACGCTGCCTGGCCGCGGCCGTGGAGCTCAGGTGATGAGCGCAGCAGCGATGTGCGTCAGCCACAGAAACACAAGACAGAAAGTACCAAAGCAGTTGTGAACGATCGTGTGTTAAATATATTTTAGTGGCGCCGCTTTGAGAATGTTACTGTGGCCGTGCGCAAGACGCAGATGTCGGTGGAGCGCTTGAGTGCTCTGCCTCTGTTCATCTTCTTCCAAAGAATCCTCGATGCTGAGAGTCCATAATATGGGTAGATACGTCATCTTTTTTCAGGCTCAGTAAATGATGGTTTAGCAATATTGTGTCAGGCGCGCAGTTGAGTTGAGCCGGAGGTGAGGATCCACACACTGGGGAAGAGGCAGGCAGACTGCAACATTAAAGGGGTTTTATTCGGGAGCATGCAGGCCAAGGGAACAATGAGGTGCCGACTGGAGTGGAGGAGGAGCCGCTGCTCGAGGCGCCGCCGCCTACTTGACTTGAGGCGCTGGACCTGGCGCCGACTTGACGTGAGGCGCTGGACCGGAGGCGCCAGACATGGCGCTGACTTGACTGGAGGCGCCGGACTTGGCGCTGACTTGATTGGGGGCGGAGCCTCTTGGACAGGCTGGGCCGGGGGCTGTGCCACTGACTGGAACGGTGGCGGTGGCGCTGACTGGAATGGAGGCGGAGACACTGTCCTGGCAGGAGGCGGAGCCGCTGACTGGACTGGAGTGGTGCCGCTGCCAGAAGACAGCCAAAGCTCAGGCTCAGCTGACGAGGTGGCCCGGAGAATCAGGGATGTAAATTCCTCAATCTGGAACTCCCGAAGTCTGATAAGATCTTTCAGCCTGACCAGCTCAGCCTGGAGAAGGGCAAACTCTGCTGGGTGGACCGCTGGTTTGGTTGCTCTCATGATCCCCTGGAGTGGGAGGAGACGGTGCAGCCGGGGTTGACGTCAGTCGGTGCCGCGGTGAGCCGGCGGGGCCTGGATTCCCTCCCAGCTCCGGGGACCAAATCCAGGGAAGCACACAGGCAGTCTGGTGCCAACAAGGCCGGAGCGGTCCAGCTGCGGCTCCCAGCCTAACCTCCCATCTGGCTCTGGGAGGGTGGAGGGGATCACCGAGGTTTGGCGGCGGCTGCGGCAAGGCGGTGTTGGAGCGGGGCTGAAGCTGGGAACTGGCCCCAGGAGCAGACCATCCCAGGGCAGGACTTCCCCACTGGATCCTTCAGGAGGTCGGTTCATTCTGTCACGCATGCAGGTGAGTCGAGCCGGAGGTGACAATCCACACACTGGGGACGAAGCAGGCAGGCAGGCAGACTGGAACGTTGAAGAGGTTTTATTCAGGAGCATGCAGGACAAGGGAACAATGAACCAACAAGACACACTAGTGATGGGACGAACGACACTGGCGCGTCACCACAGTGTCGAGTGCACAAGAGCGAACCCCTGTATTGGTGCGTGTATCGCTTTAAGAAAATATCATGTGACCGATACAGGAAGTGTGTCGTTTGGATGTGCCTCGCCAAATTGTGTTTAAAAGGAAACAAACTGTATCGTCTGTATTTGTTGGATGGAGTTTTGCTGTTGGATTTGGGATTTTTCCTTACCCTCACGCTCACTTTTCTCCGCTGACTTCATGGATCGTTCCAAGAAGTTTTCCCCAGTCTGGAATGATTTAGATCTTTTGATGCCAAACAAAGGTAAATTGTTTTCTCCTTTTGGCAATGTTTACCATTATTTCTGTATTTTATGTGTGTTTGTAGTCTTTCTCTGGTAAGAGGCTTAAATTGTTTTCAGATAAATTAACTATTTATTTTATTGTAGGTGAAGTGACAGCTCTGCTCCACAGAGCTGTCTTACACCAATAAGAGCACTTCAATGCTGAGGCATTATAGAGCTCGGCATGGCAATGATGAATTGGCAGATACCCCAGGTATGTTGAAATTATCACTAAAAATCAGAATTGTCAAAAATAGTCTATTACTCACAAAAGGCTTTGTGTGACTTTGTAGTTTGTTCTACCAAGCAGGAAGGTATGTTTAAGAAATGTTTGGTTTAATTAATCAAGTACTTTCATGATGTGTGTGTGTGTGTGTGTGTGTGTGTGTGTGTGTGTGTGTGTGTGTGTGTGTGTGTGTGTGTGTGTGTGTGTGTGTTTGTGTGTTTATGTAATATTGGTATTACAGTATTGGTATGTTTATTTGTAGGTCATCAAGGACTTGGTGAGCCCACAGTCTATGGGTGAGCCAGAAATATGAGGAAAAGGAGAAAACAAAAAAGGACCTCCAGAGCGTCATTGCTGTTAGTTTAACAGCTGATATGTGGACCTCCATTAATATGGAGGCATATCTTGCTGTTACCTGCCACCGGTGTTGGGAGTAACGCGGTACAAAAGTAACTAATTACTGTAATGCATTGCTCTTTGCTGTAATGTGGTAATGTAAGGCATTACAGGGAAAGAAGATGGTAATATTTACTCGGTACAATTGTCAGTAACGCGGTAATTACAACGCATTTTAAACCCAGAATCAAGATGTGGGTTTCCTAAATATTCTAATTGCGGGAAGCCTGAAACAAGATCCAGTATCCACATATATGACGTCATTTATGGACTCAGCTTTGCGGGCATTCTATGAGCAGAGAGGACGCAGCGGTAATGGCTCAAATACTCCAGCTGCGTCCTGCGCGCGGCCGCTGTTATATTCACAAAACCGCTCCACCAAAACAAAGTCATTCATTTGTGGTCATTTATATCAGCCCATATTCTCTGGTACTTCATGTACTTTTCAGCTGAGTTCATAATCTGTGTCCCAGTGATTTCAACTCATTGCATTATTATTATTATTTTTTTTTTTTTTGCGTTTTGTAGATCCCTTTGGCTGATTAGTAAGTAGTAGTAGAAAGTAGGAAGTCTAGGAAACAGTTTTTCTGGAAGACGGAGAAAACATGCAGCATGCAGGAAGGTTAGAGAGAGAAAGGGCCGGAAATTATTCACATAAAATCAAGAAAACAAAACAAAGTGCTTGAAAAGAAAAAAAGTAGGTAGATTTATCCCCGATACACATTTTTACCAGTGAAAAGCAATAATATATAAGCATTTAATATTTATACATGTGATAGAATCAGATCACCCCAGAAGTCAGTCCCACATCCAGGGCCGTATCAAGGCATTTGGGGACCAAGGCAAATATAGGCTTGGAGCCCCCACCACCTTACTCCCTGCTCAGTTAATATAAGATGGCAGCGTGCTGAGAGTACAGATTGTTGTTGCTTTTATTTAATAAACAATCATTTTGAAGCACTTTTATTATATCTGACTGTTTTTAACAGCAACCCTAGCTCAGACACCACATCACCTTCCACATATATGTTATGAGCTCACTGAGCGTCAGATTACCAGATTCATACTGAAGTTGTTTTGGTGAAAGTAACTTAAAGTAATACAAAAGTAGTGTAATGCCTTACATTTTAAAATCAGTAATATTGTAATGTAATGAATTACTTTAAAATGAGGGTAACAAGTAATAAATAATGCATTACAGTTTTGAAGTAACTTGCCCAACACTGCTTGCCACTATGTGGACAAAGAAAGCCATGAACTCTGTTCATCAGTCTTGGGAGTGCAGCGTTTCCCTCAGAAACACACTGCAGAAAACATGGCCACAGTTAGAAGGAGCCTCACGGAGGAGTGGGGCATAGCAGGCAAAGTCAGGTGTCTTGTCAGTGATGCAGCAGCAAACATGCATGTGCTTGATTGCTGCGAGTACGGCAAACCATTAGCATTGCCCATTCCATGAATTTAATTGTAAGAAAATTGTGTGATCAAATCTCAACACTAACAGAACTACGCAACAAAACGCGACAAATTGTGACATACTTTCGATCAAGCACCACGGCCAAGGAAAAGCTCTCTCAAATGCAGCAACAGCTGGGAACACCATTGCATGAATAAACAAATGAGGTGCCGACACGATGGAACGGCACTACCACATGCTGGAGAATGACTGAGCAGAAGGAGGCAGTCTGGGTGTCACTGGCCTCATCAAAAACTGATCTCACTCCACTGACTCCAGAGGAATTTGAAATCATTGAAGAGATGCTCGGAGTGCTTGCTCCTTTTTACCAAGCCACAAGAGAACTCTCTGAAGAACAAAGAGTCTCGGGGTCAAAGGTTATTCCATTGATGAGAATGATCCACATTGAGCTTCAACATCAATCTTCAACGGTGACTAAACCCACTGCTAAACAGCTGGCTGAAAATCTGTCAAAGCGGCCAAGTGAGTCCATCTGTAACATGGAATCGCTCAGTGTGATGTCACTGGCAAGATTGTTGGACCCCAGGTTTAAAACTGCTGGCTTTTTTAGTCCACTGAAAGCAACTGAAGCTGTCAAGAGACTGAAGTCAGAGTGTGCTGCTGAAATGAGGAGCCATGAGCCTGACCCAGCAGTAGAGGAGCACTTCACATGGATCAGAACACAGTTCAGGTATGAAAACACATTTCTTTGTGAATATTTGTTTATTTCTGTGGAAGTTTGTCATGTGATAGTAAACCAATGATTAACAGACTTATTTCTAATCTATTTGGTAGGACACAATCTCTGGAGACACCTGGAGGTTGAGGAGAGCAGGATGACCTCTAATACTACAGCCAATGCCATAATTGAAGTCCAACGCTACCTGGCTGAAAGCAACACACCAAGAACACAAGACCCATTACAATATTGGAAAAATAACCAGAATTTATATCCACACCTTAATCAACTCGCACTTCAATTCTTATGCACACCATCTTCATCTGTACCCTGTGAAAGAGTGTTTTCTAAGGCAGGGGAACTGGTGTCTAAGAGAAGAAAATGCTTTGGAGCAAACACACTTCAAAACGGGCCTGGATGTAGCCATGGGCAAGGAGGGGCAATGCCCCCCTAAAAATAGTAGCAGCCCCCCCAAATGCGATGACGTCGAAATCCCAAATTTGAAAAGATCTGATGAAAAAGGGTAAAATCTCTCTCTCTCCAAGCCCCCACAATGGAGCTCTAAAACTGAGTCAAACCCGGAAGTACCAACAATTGCAGTTCCACCCTCATCCACTGGGGGCTGGTGTCAGAAGCGAGCAAATCCTCATTGACTCCCATGTTAAAAATACCAATTTCACAGCAGAAATAAACATGTTTACAGCCTGGTACCAGAACATGTTTTTGGTTTAAATGATCTAGTTTACACTCATGACAACTCTGAGGGGGGTGAATTTTTTTCTCACTCTTTCTGTTTAAGTGTATTAAAAGCCTAAAATTCTGTATAATTAATGAGCATCAGACCCACGTGACCACAGAGCTAGCTCCGTGGAAAGGCCTCAGTAGAGCCTCGGTCTGGCCTGGAAACTGCTCCGGGATTTTGAGTCTCTGTGTTTGTGTATTCTGTTTTGGATATTTTTTGTGCAATTGTTGGACAAAATGACTTGCTGGGGCATTAATTGCACTAATAGAGCATCCAAGGAGTCTCCACTTCATTTTTTTTCGGTAAGTAAAGTTATATTTATGTATTTTAGGTCACTGCCGAGCTGAGCTTAGATTTTAACATGTACTGTTTAACCATGAAATTTAAATGTAATAGGGTAAAACCCAGTGCATTTAACATAATGCTGCACTTTAGAAAATGGGTTGAAATATAACATGTTGGTGGAGCTGGGTTCCGACTATCGGCTTGTGGAGCTCTCGGGAGACCGATGTTTTCCACCCGTTCTCCCCTCCCCGCAGCTCGGCGCATCTCTGTCTGATCGCGGCTTCTGTGTGCTGCGTGGGCTGTCTGCTTGTGAAGCTCTGGGATGGAAACCTTTCCACCCGGTTCTCCCCAGCGGTAGCTCTGCGCATCTCAGATCGCAGCGGCGCTTGTCTGCTGTGCGGCTGCCAGCTTGTGGAGGTCTCGGAGACCTCTGTGTTCCACCCGGTTTTACCCAGCGGTCAGCCCGGCGTATCTCTGACTCAGAAGCTCTGGTGTTGTGCACAGTTAACTCCGGTTGTAGCTAGGTTGCTACCTCCGTTAGCTTAGCTCCCACCTCCGCGTTAGCTTTGGGTTAGCTTGTAGCTAGTTCGACCGGGTGTCGTCAGTTGATCCCAGCCTTACAGCCCCACCCTCAGCTCCTGCTCTCTTCCCTTTTATGGAATTGTCTGGGCTTGACGGAACCTGTGACACGGTCAAAATGGCGGTGGTGGCCACCTCCCATTTGGCTTCAAAAAAGTAATATTGGAGTCTTTGGAATCCCATTGTCCATATATTAATGTCGATGTCTTTCTCTCTCTCTCTCCCTCCCTCAAAGTAGCTGCTGATTGGCAGATGCATAGGGAGGGTGTGGCCAGCCACTGCACTTCGTTCTCTGTGTCTCACTCCTCGGACAGTCAGCAGCAGAACACAGAGACGCACCGTTGTTATCTGAGCTCAGCCACTGAAGTTTTCTTCTGCTGTTGGTCACTGGAACTATTTGGTACTCTTTCTCAAGGCTTTAGTTTGCCTCGTTCTCGTCTTTAAATTGTTTTTGAAGTGAACCGAGTCGACAATGCGCAGGTTTCTGGTTTCTAAACCGAGCAACAGTGCTAAGGCACTAGCGGCAGAAGCCGGCTCGTCGGCTCCTGCTTCTCAACTCGCCACAACCAGTTGCACAAGCACCACAGCCCCTCCTGCTGTCCCCATCGCTACCAACCCAGCCGTTGCTGTGGGTGACACAGGCCTGAACAGAAGCGCACCATCCCAACCCACCGCTCGTGTTTTCCCCAAGCGCCATTTTGGGAAGAACATGCGCTCATTTTGCCCTACCTGGTATCGTGGGAGACCATGGCTGGAATATTCAGTATAGCTGGATGCGTGCTTTTGTTTCCCATGTCGTAAGTTTGGGGGGAAGAACAATGAAAGGGATTTGGTTTTCATAAAACAAGGATTTAATAGTTGGAAAACAGCACTGGAAAGGGGCAAGGGATTCACAAAGCATGCATCAAGACAATGCCACATAAAAAATGAAAAAGCTGGTCTGAAATGTCCCAAAGAGTGAACACAGGGGAAATGATAGGTAATTTAATAAGTCCCACACAAATAGAGAAAAACAGATACTACGTAAAAACTGTTGGAGAAGTAGTTCAGTTCCTAGCAGTAAATGAACTGGTGTGGACAGCTCCAGTGGTGATGATTTCTCTGCAGGACTGTTCTTAAAAATGGTCGACTACACACTGGCCAAAGACTCCAAATTTAATGAAATAAACAAACACATCCCAGAATATGCAAAATACACATCTCACAACATACAAAACTAATTATTGCAACACTGGCAAAAATGGTATTAAAATGATCAAAGATAATTATGACAAAGCTGATTATGCTGGGTTTTGCATTAAAAGTGATGGAACTAGGGACAGATGTGGAGAATCAGTCGTGACGCCTCGGCTACATTTCCTGCAAGACTGAGAGGAGGAGAGCCACCTTTGTCCCCAAAGCCATTCTGCTCTTTACTTCCAGCAGATAAAGATGAGAGCATCCCCTCCATAAACCCTCTCCTTGGACTCTCCATATATTTAATTTTTATACAGCCGGCACTTTAGTCACTTTATTCACTTCCTCAGTGGTTTTTTTACTAACTTTATTCATCTTTGTTATTGCATTTAACATTTTGCTTGCATATTTGACTGATTTTATCCATCTTCTTGCTGCATTATTCCTTTTCGTATTGCCTATTTACTCAGTGTTCGTTTGTCCAACGTCATGCTGCTCTGCTGCTATTTTTTAATTGCCCCTTGGGTATAAATAAAGTTTTTCTGATTCTGATTCACATCACATTCCAGAAGGTAATCAAAAAGGTGGCAATGAAAAGGAAAATGCTGGAACCTGTTTTACCAGTTCTCAGGAACTGGGACTCAGTCTCCCCCCACAAGCAACAATAAGGAGTTTCAGCTCAGTCGCCTGCTCATAAATACCAGCATCAGAGCAGAGGAGATGCATCCTCGGCAGTCCTTCATCCAGACTCTCTAAGCTCCGAAGGTGAGATGATTGCACTAAACCAGCTCACTCCTCTATCAGATGACTTGATGTTGACTCTTTTAATTTTTTATTTCTTTTCAGATATAGCCAAGCAGACAATGACAAGTAAGAGCATTCTTTATTTCTCCTTTGAATCTATTTTTCTTCAGTTTTGACATTCATGAGATCTGCTCTGTGGTTCTACTTTGCTCTGCCTGGTAGCTGTGTGCTCTGACAGCTTCATGAATCTTGGGTTCACAGGTGAAAGCTTTAAGCAGGAGTTCTTGGACACCCACAACAAGTACAGGTCAATGCACAATGCTGGGCCACTGAGGTACAACGACGGTATGTGTGCCAAGGCTCAGGAGTGGGCCGAACACTTGCTGCAAATTCAACGCCTGCAGCACAGTGGCACAGACGATGGAGAGAATGTTTTCTACTTGCAGGGTCCTGATCTAGCAAATGTAAAAGGTGTGTTGTGATTTATCACTGCTGCTTACAACTGTATTTTCTCTTTCCAAGATGTCAAATGTTTGGGTGTAATCTTTGAGGACAGAGAGCTCATCTGCAGTGAAACAGCCGAGATTTAGTTTTTACATTTTTGTTTCCAGGAAACAAAGCTGTGGATTCATGGTACAGTGAGATCAAAGATTATGATTTCAGCTCACCAAGATTCCAAAGAGGAACAGGTAAAACTAATTACACCCCACAACCACAAGAATCTGCATTCACACAGAAAGCAGATTTCAAATGCTTACACCAGTAGAGACGTGCGGATCGCCATCACTCCAACCGTGAGACGGGAAAAACCAGGAGTTTAAACTCAGACAACATAAACACTTTTATAAAACGAGAAGAAAGAAAAACAAAGAAAGCAGACTCGTGAAGATTAAAGTCAGAGTTTAAGAACTTAAAGTGGCCAATCAAAGACCCTGAGGTTCACCAGAGTCCTACTGTAATTGTGCTGTTTTTTATTTTTGTAACTGAGGGTTCTGAGTATTTTTTCACTGACTAAATATATATAAAAGATTTTCTAGAAGGTTTGAGGTTTATTGACAATAAAATGTTTTTGAAACTTCAGGTGTTTTGAGGTGTGTGTTTGAGAAGGTAGCCGAAACACCACATTCCAACATTTTGACTTTGATTGCGACATTTTTGTCTTGCGTTCCTGCTAAGTGGCCCTAATATCCGCCGCCACCACACCACCACACCAGCAGCTGATCAGAGGACCAGGATAGAGTGAGCTCTGCAGTCAGATCTAAAGCCTGGTTCACACGTCAAGGCTTTTAAAGTGTCAGCCAATTTTGCAAACATGAGAGACCACCCACGTGCTGGTAAGACATCACAGATATACCAGTTTTGGTCCCACAGTGTGTGGTGTGTGACGACACGGCAAACACACTACACACAAATCACCTTCAATCACCAGCATTCCTCGCTCATACAGGAAATGTGAGTGCTCTGAACGCACCATGAAAAGGTAGAATTATCAGATAAGGTTATCTTTGGATTTGTTATGGTAATCATGCACATTTTAAAGATTGTTGAAACCACGTTTAACCTGCTGCTGTGCTTCTCCCTGCAGGTCATTTCACTCAGGTGGTTTGGAAAGAAACCACTGAACTAGGAGTGGGAGTGGCCAGCAGGAACGGAATGACATTTGTGGTTGGACAGTACCGCCCAGCTGGTAACATCAACAACCACGGGTACTTTGACAAAAATGTCTCACGAAAAGGTAACATATCAGCTTCATTCACAGGCTGCTAAGATTTTTGTCTTGTTACAACACATTCTCACTCCAGCCACCCTCCACGTCAGACCCCTGACGCCAAAAGCGCCCTTTTTCGTTACTTATGTGCAAAAAGGGGTTTTTCCCTTATTTGACTGCAGATCCCAATGCAGCGTTACACTGACGCGATGGGATGTCCGTAGCCAGGGCACCAAACAAGCTCATTATACCTCACCCTAACCTTATCCTCTTATTTAACCTTCCCCTCACCCCTATCCTAACCTCAACCATCTTGCTAGCGAACACGTTAGTGATGTGTCGGTCGCTCTAAAAGCCGGCTCTATGAAGTGAACGGTGGGAGCCGCCTCGTCATTGGTCGAGTTTGGACCGAGCCAACGCGAGGGGGAGGTTTCAACTACCACGGTGGAGGTTAAAAGTAGAGGGTATGTGTAACCTCCCCCTCGCCAGCTGGTATGTTCTAACGTTCCCCTTGGGCGGCAAATACGAAAATTCACAGTCAGACTCTGACTGTCAGAGTCAGAATGCATGGGAAACAAACGCTCGATCACAGTGAGAGTAACGTTTTAGGTAGCAAGAGGGTTAAGGTTAGGATGAGGGAGAGGGGAAGGTTATAAATAGTGAAACGTTAAGGTTTAGGTGCGGTTAAATGAGCTGGTTCGGTGCCGCATCAGCGGATATCTCATCACGTCAGTTTTACGCTGCATTGGGATCTGCAGTTACAAAAGAGAAAAACCCCTTTTTTTTCCGCACACGTCATTTAGAGAATGATGCCCCGTCGCCCTTTTCACCAATCACCTTCAAACGTCTGCTATATACCCTTAAGACATGGGGGGAAAAAATTCAACCGTCGGATTTTAAATAAGTATAAAGGTGTGGGCGTGGCTGAGCCTCAAACTTTGACCCGTTTCTACACCACTCTTTTTTCACATTTCCCTATTGGACTCCTTTCACCTAATCACCAGCAATCTCTGGCAAATAGTAGTAGACAAGTTGGGGTCACTTGGTGTCATGTATTGGCAGGTTTCAAAAAAAGGCGGGGCTTTGGGAGCGTGGTGAAATTTGCCATCACGCCATGGCAATACGTTTGCCTATCATTTCCCTCAGTTATCGTGATATCGCCACGAAATTTCTGGTGAGTGATCCTAGTCTGACCCCCAATAGAAATGAACATCATAAGTTGGTGGGTGTGGCCTATTTCTGAAATAACACCCCCTAGAACCATTATAACTGTCAGCCCCAGCACCAAACACATTGATGTGGTTGCTGGTTCAAACCCCTTTAGCTCCACCCCTTTCAGCTCTCTGGCTCTAGATAACACACACAACGTCTGATTCATGCCAAAAACACAGAAAACCATCTTTGTCAACCAAAGCCGACCTCAATGGGATTTTTCTGTAGTTGGTCACAGGCCCCCTAGATAGATTTAACCTTCAATAACTTCAAAAAACGTGGTCC
>NC_091757.1:20390357-20397857 GCF_043380555.1 Nothobranchius furzeri
CACATGCTGGCTCCTATTTGTCAGGAAGCTGGAAATCCACTGACACATAGCAGGGGAAACAGTGAGCTGAGAGAGCTTTGAGGTGAGGATTATGGTATAACGGTGTTAAAAGCAGAGCTAAAATCCACAAACAATATCCTTGCGTAGGTCCTTGGTTGATCAAGATGTTCCAGGATGAAGTGCAGCCCCATGTTAATTGCATCATCCACTGACCTGTTTGCCCTATATGCAAACTGCAGGGGATCCAGCTGGTGGCCTGTGGTGCTTTTAAGATGGGACAGCACCAAGCGCTCAAAGGACTTCGTGACTACTGATGTCAAAGCCACGGGTCTGTAGTCATTCAATTTGGCAGGGGAGGATTTCTTCGGTACTGGGATGATAGTGGAGCTTTTGAAGCATGATGGAACCTCACACAGCTCCAGCGATCTGTTGAATATCGTTGTGAAGACAGGTGCTAGTTGGACAGCACAGGGGAAGGAGTTACTCCATCTGGGCCTCGTGCCTTCCGTACGTTCTGTCTCCTAAAGATGTTGCAGACATCCTCTTCCTTCACAAGGAACGCAGCTTGTGATTTAGAGGAAAGAGGAGTAAGAGTGTCCAGGTGAGGGGTGGCGGCTGCAGCTATGCTGGAGTGGAGGAGGGGTGTGACATTCCTTTCCTCAAAGCGACAATAAAAGCCATTTAGCTCCTCAGCAAGGCCATGATTAGCATCAGAAATGAAGGATTGTCTCCTGTAGCTGGTAATTTGCTGAATGTTTCTCCACAATAATGTGGGGTTGTTGGCTGAAAACTGGTCTTTCAGCTTTGCTGCATACTTAATTTTAGCAGCTCTGATCTCCTTAGTCAAAGTGTTCCTGAGAGATCTGTATATAGGCCTGCTCCTTTGCCCGTCTCAGCTGGCTCAGTGTTGCTGTAAACCATGGCTTGTTGTTATTAAAGGTGCGAAAAGTCTTTGTTGGCACACACACTTCCTCACAGAAGGTGATGTAGGATGTCACAGTGTCTGTTAGCTCGTTCAGATCACCTGTGGCATCCACAAATACTCTCCAGTCCGTACAATCAAAACAGTCCTGTAACTCCTCTTTTGCTTCATTTGTCCATTTCCTCACTGTCCTGATGGCTGGCTTTACATATTTTAGTTTTCGTTTATAAGTGGGGATAAGATGAATCAAATTATGTTCAGAGAGGCCGAGAGCTACACGAGGGACAGAGTGGTATGCCCCTTTAAGAACTGTATAGCAATGATCCAATATGTTTTTGCCTCTAGTAGGACATCTGATGTGCCGTCTGTATTTCGGTAGTTCGATATTAAGTTTAGCCTTATTGAAATCGCCCAAAATAATGAGCACTGAGTCTGGGTACTTGTTCTCTGTGTTCTGATGAAGACAACACGTTCACATGGACGTGTTAAAATAGAAAAAATAAATCATCCTGCAATGGTAATCCATTAAACTGTGCATTCTGTGATAACACTTTTAAACTACAGGTGTCTGTAGTATATATATCACCATCCGTCCGTCTGTCCATCAGAATCAGAATCAGATTCTGTCCAGCCATCCATCCATCCATTTTCTGAACCCACTTGTCCATGCAGGGTCTCAGGGGACTGGTGCCTACCTCCAACAGTCAACAGCAAACAGGAGGGGTACACCCTGAACAGGAAGCCAGTCCATTGCAGGGCAACACAGAGACACACAGGACACACACACACACACACACACACACACACACACACACACACACACACACACACACACACACACACACACACACACCAATTAAAATAATGCTGACAGCGTGGACTAGAAGACAGGTGATGGTTTACGTATTTAAATGATGATCAGGCTGATGTAAAATGTAATCTCCATCCACATCCAGACAGAAGTATCCTCTATTCTCTCTCTAGTTGCTCTGCTCTTGTCTGGGCTGATCAGCTGACGGTGTGCGCGGCGCGCCTAACTAGCGGCTGATGCACATTTTACGCATTTGGAGAGGTGGGCTGGATGCTGTGCGTTTACTGGAAGATGGTCCACTTAACGCACGGGTGTAGACTACATATTAATGACAAATGAATGAAAATTAAATTGTGAGTTTTTACTTCATATTTTATAAATAAAAATGACGGGGGAAAACATTTATGACGTCTTTTTAAACAAAATTTTCTAGCGCGACCTGCCTGCTTCACTTAAGTCTCTGCTTATTAAGGTCCGTCCAGAATTACTGTGGGAAATGGGTAATAATGGCTCTTTGATGGGAACAGGTTGCCGACCCCTGGATAAGATCTGAGCTGGTAAAACAAAAATCCTCATCAGCAGGCGTTTTTGAAAGTGGGGGGGGGGGGGGGGGGGGGGGGCACACAGCTGCCAATCACAAATTTTGCCGGGGACATGTTCCCGGCGTCCCCGGTTAAAATGACGCCTATGCGCCTAAGGATAATTTAAACAGACCAATTAACCTGACAGCCATGTTTTTGGACTGCAGGAGGAAGCCAGAGTACACGGAGAGAACCCACACATGCACAAGGGGTAAAATGCTAACTCCATGCAGAGTCCTCAGGCCGGGATGCAAACCCAGAACCTTCTTGCTGCAAGGCAGTGCTAACAACTGTGCAGCACCATTTTAACTCTCAATTAGCAAATCTGCAAAGTAGTCAGCTTCATTTTTTACAGTTATTATAGTAATTAGCGTAAGAAGCTACTGTGGGGTCTTTCCAGCATGAGTATATGGGTGAACAGCTTTATTTGCACACTTTTGTGTATGTAAACAAGTTTTCAGATGAAAAATGTGAGCAAAAACAAAAGTGTTGCGTTTGTTTAATGTAAATAGGAGACACGAGTCTCTGTGATGACAAAAGCCTAAATTACTGGAGTGAGTGTGTGCAAATAAAGCTGCCCTGCTATTTTATTTTGATGTACGTTCTGTTTCAAGAAGTTTTTTTGTACACTTAATTTTTCAATAAAGTTTTTAGGAAAAAAAATCAGAAGCGTTCAACACCTTATTGGTTTACATTTGTGTCAGTTGTGACGTCAGTAACTGTTAGCCAATAGCAGTTCGAGTTGATGGACAAGGGGCGTATATTAACAGTATAAAAGAAGAGTGGCGTTGTTCTCGATCTTTCTCCGTAGATCTAGGTGTGAGCAGACAAACTCGTTGGACTCAGTCGAAAGGAACAGCCATGAGGGAAATTGTACATCTCCAGGCCGGCCAGTGCGGTAACCAGATCGGTGCCAAGGTGAGTAAAACGCTACTAACTGTTTAGAATATGTTACGTGGAAACACACCCCGGTAGATTTGCCGTGATCTACTGAACAGGAGCTGTTAGCAACCATTGTTTCATCTTGTTCTCTATAAATTCCACAAGATGCTCAGTTGACTTTTCCTCGTCCGAGGCAAACCTTTTTTGAACACTCAATAATCAGACATGTGTCTATCTCTCACCCTCCGGTGTTACACTCTCTAGACTCCGGGCGGAACACACGGTTAAGAGCAATTCTCATTGCTACAACCATGAACACACGGTCTTGTCGACGTTACTTGGCTGATTAACTGAGAGTAACGGTTAATGGAGGGTAGGTGTAAGCACAACGTGTTTTTGGCCAGCAGGATATGGCAGTTCAACGCTCACCCGTAGCTTGAATATAGTTTTTATTCATTCTGGTCTTGAGTCAGAGGCCTGCTAGCGCCGCCCGGCTAACGGCCATCGTGAGTTGTTGGTGACGTAACAATAGCTGCGCGCGCGCGGCCTCACCACTTATTGGCTCTAAAACGCCAGTTTCTTGTCTTTGAGCCAGTAAGAGGCAAGGCCGCGCGCTGGGTGCTGAAATGGCGGGAATGCTGTTTTTACCTAATCGAGTGTAGGAGCGTTTTCTTTTGAATTCCGCTGCCGCTCCCGCCTCGGCGCACACCACAATAAGGTCAAACCGCGTTACACATCCAGTTGTTGTGCGTTCTTCCGTTTGATGTTCTCTGTCTGAATTGTTGACTACCTCTGGTGTGCTATCATCTACGAGCATTAAACACGTAAAGCTTATTTCACGTTTTGTTGCAGTTTTGGGAGGTCATTAGTGACGAGCACGGCATTGACCCAACTGGAACCTACCATGGGGACAGTGACCTGCAGCTGGACAGGATCAACGTTTACTACAATGAAGCGTCAGGTGTGTATGGAAGCTTTTAGGTGTTACATTAAATGTGTTTCTGTTTTAACTACTTTCTGTTTTATAGGTGGTAAATATGTGCCACGTGCCATCCTTGTGGACCTTGAGCCAGGCACCATGGATTCTGTGAGATCTGGACCATTTGGCCAGATATTCAGACCTGACAACTTTGTTTTTGGTGAGTTATTTGGACTTGGTGGTTTTGCCTGCCTTTTAAAGTTCAAACTAATTGTGCTGTCTGACCTGCAGGTCAGAGTGGTGCAGGCAACAACTGGGCAAAAGGCCACTACACCGAAGGTGCAGAGCTGGTGGACGCGGTTCTGGATGTGGTGAGGAAGGAGGCAGAAAGCTGTGACTGCCTGCAGGGCTTCCAGCTTACACATTCCCTTGGTGGTGGCACAGGGTCAGGCATGGGAACCCTGCTGATCAGCAAGATCCGTGAAGAGTACCCAGATCGCATCATGAACACCTTCAGCGTTGTGCCTTCTCCTAAAGTCTCCGACACTGTAGTCGAGCCCTACAACGCTACGCTGTCGGTCCATCAGCTCGTAGAAAACACTGATGAGACCTACTGCATTGACAACGAGGCCCTCTATGACATCTGCTTCCGCACACTGAAACTAACAACTCCCTCCTACGGTGACCTAAACCACCTGGTCTCTGCAACCATGAGCGGTGTGACCACCTGCCTGCGATTCCCCGGACAGCTCAACGCTGACCTGCGCAAGCTGGCCGTCAACATGGTGCCGTTTCCACGTCTGCATTTCTTCATGCCTGGCTTTGCTCCCCTCACAAGCAGAGGCAGTCAGCAGTACCGGTCCCTCACCGTGCCAGAGCTCACCCAGCAGATGTTTGATGCCAAGAACATGATGGCGGCCTGTGACCCGCGCCATGGGCGCTACCTGACGGTGGCTGCCATCTTCCGTGGACGCATGTCCATGAAGGAGGTAGATGAGCAGATGCTGAACGTGCAGAACAAGAACAGCAGTTACTTCGTTGAATGGATCCCAAACAATGTCAAGACCGCTGTCTGCGACATCCCCCCCAGAGGTCTCAAAATGGCTGCCACATTCATCGGCAACAGCACCGCCATTCAGGAGCTGTTCAAGCGTATCTCAGAGCAGTTCACTGCCATGTTCAGGCGCAAGGCTTTCCTCCACTGGTACACAGGAGAAGGGATGGATGAGATGGAGTTCACAGAGGCTGAGAGCAACATGAATGATCTGGTGTCTGAGTACCAGCAGTACCAGGATGCTACTGCTGAAGAGGAGGGAGAGTTTGAAGAGGGAGAGGAGGAGCTAGCTTAAACCTGTCCTGTTTTTGAGCTGACATGTTGTGTTTTTCCAGTCGGCTCATTCTTTTTGTTAAACCGTCTGAAGTTTAACCTAGCTCATGTTTAAGTCCTCGTTCTGAGCTGGTTTGTTCCACGGTCCAAATGTTGTGGGTTTTTCCTGAGCTTGTTCGCTCGATACCACAGTTGTCATTAGCATGCTGTTCAGAGCAGTACAATGTTGGATGGCTGCAGGCTTGAATATGAGTACTATTTACATTTGTTTGCTAGTTCTTTGGAGCAAGGGCCTGAACCCAAACTTCTGTATGCAAGAAAACGTTGTAGGAATTAGTCCTGTAAAATGACCTTCAGCCAACAGGTGGCGCTGCTGTTCAAGAAGTATGAAGGCTGGTTTGCTGCTGTCCTGTAGTTTTTGGGGCTGATTTGTTCGAATAAAAGATGTTCTGAAAGGATCGTTGTCATGTCTGTTTAATCGAACATGTCTGCTTCACGCTGACCCAGCTAAAGGATGTAAAAGTTATCTGGGGCTTGTCCGGTGGGCTAGGGTCTGGTTCTGGTCTGTGGCCAGATGATTGGCTGTTATAAAAGGTAACTAGTCTGGTAAATTATGCAGTATGAGCTAAAGCATCCAGACCTCACCTTGGTGGTACTAGCAGCACTGCTCAAGGTGAGCAGGGAGGTGGGGTGGAACTGATCTGAACCATAGAGGAGCCAGCTTTTCCACTGGGTCTGCGTAAAACCCCAACATGACCAGTTCTCTTCACCTACACTGAATAAACCACCGACTCATCTGTACTGGACAACCTGGTTCAGGGTGGCTGTGGTTTCTAACGTGGGAAACCTCTGGGTGAAGTGCTCCAGCTGTGGGTTCAGTTCAGACTCCTATGTGAACACCTGGCTGGTCTGTAACTGAAGCCCTCATTGGTTCATTTGAACTGTTTTGTAAAACTGCTCTCAGAGCAATGTGCCGATTAAAACCTGGTTTTATTTTAAAATCAAATATGCTGTTCATGAACACACCGATCAGCATTTGAACAACTGAGGTTGTGTGTGGAAGGCAGCAGTGGTGTTTCCCCACTTGGGGGCGCTACAGAGACACCACATTTGGAGTGAGCCTTTCATCTGTAAATGATCCCATCACACATGCTGCAGAAAACACCCTCTGCTTCATGGGAACACCTTATGCTGTGTGTGGACCAGCCGGACTCATGTCCTGAGTTGTTGAAGGACAGGAGATGTGATCAGGTGTCCACACACATCTGCTGCAGCTCATCTATGGGATGGAAGATAAAGCCGATCTCCTTGGCCGTCAGCAGGAGTTTGTGGCTACAGTACGAGGTGCATGGCTGCCAGCTTTGGGTCTGAAGGACAGAAACGTCCAGGGAGAAGCCTGAACAAAGGCCAGAACCACCTCAGCTGGCTTTTCTCCACATGGAGGAGCAGAAGCTCTACTCAGAGTTTCTCCAGGATCTCTCAGCTCTTCGCCCCGTCTGAGGCAGAGCCCAGTCACCCTGTAGGGAGGGGGATGCCGAGGTGGTAACACCTCATTTCTCAAATCAAGATAAAACACCCAATAGTAATAAAACTGCATGTATAAAGTTTGTAATTATGAACTTTAGGGGTTGGGGTTCCCGGCCTGCAGAAGAAACTCAGTTCAGCTTGGATTCGTAATCTGTTCTTTCAGCTCTGCCCACGGCTCGGGACCACAGGTGAAGGATGGGATGTAGATCAACCAGTAAGTCAGGATCTTCACCAGACCAGCGGATGCTGCTCCCAGCCTCCTGCAGATCTCCCACCCATCATGATACTAAGCTCTCTCTCCTCAGACCTGGAGTAGGACATCAATCTTCTTCCTGTTTGATCCAGACCTCGGGTATGGAGTTGCTGATCCTCCTCCAGAATCCACCCAAACGATTCCAGGTTGGTTTTTCTCCTTCCACGCCTCCCACAGAAGCTAGTCTGATGTTTGTTCATCATGGAGCTGCAATCGGCTGAAGTTCAGGGTCTCCTGGCTTGTCTGTAAAAATCAAGTCTCAGTCTTGGTTCCGGCAT